>NC_036868.1:30495674-30579733 GCF_002910315.2 Salvelinus sp. IW2-2015 | reverse complement strand
GTGCGTGCGTGCGTGCGTGCGTGCGTGCGTTCCAGGCTTCCAGGCTAATTGATGAAATATTTGTTGTCATGTGGCTTCAGAGAATGTTTTATACCAATCCCCAAAGCGACCCAATGGCACAGAAATTCCAATTAATATAGATTAGCTCTCTTTCTACAGACTTCATTCTCCTTAATAATTAAGACAAGATGATTGAAGAAAGAGACAAAACATCACACAGCGAAGCAATACCAGAATGACCAATATCGCCTGGAAAGTGAAGACAAAACACTCCTCTACAGCGAGAAAAATTAATTCCAACTAAAAAAATCTAATTGAAAACATAAAATACTTGCTAAACACCAAATTATTGGGAATGAGGTAGGGACTGGATGGATCGTGTTAAATAGGCCACCATACCATTGGCTTCCATTGTTAGAGAACCATCCTCGAGTGAAGAGGCAGGATTCCTTACTTAGCCATTGCTGAATGAGAAAAACTCCCTCACAAGCACAGCCCCACCTCCTCCAGAGGACTGGAAGACTACAGAGCATATAGAACCAACCACACCAGTGTCCCTTGACTTGCTTGATTTATTCATTCTTAGCTCATAGAAGAGTTTCTTCACAATACAACTACTGACCTGGAGGGAAAGAAATCCCTAGGTTTTTCAAGATATACGTATCGTATTAATGAACAATCAGACATCCATAACTACAGTATCTATTGACAAAACACAAGATTCCAGATAATAAGAGATGATGGACAGTAAATGGATTATCAACCACAGAGGCGAACAGCTATGAATCTCTACTGTCTGACAGTTACAGTATAACAGATGGAATGGATATAAAAGTTATATTATTTTTTAAATTTAACTAGGCTAGTCAGTTAAGAACAAATTCTGATTTACAATGAAGGCCTACCCCGGCCAAACCCTAACAATGCTGGGCCAATTATGCACCGCCCTGTGGGACTCCCACTCAGGGCCAGTTGTGATACAGCCCGGAATCGAACCAGGGTCCATGTAGAACCATCTGTGGAAAGGGTTCTACATCACCCCCAAAAGGGTTCTACCTGGAACTAAAAATAGTTATTTGAAGGATTCTCCTATGGGGACAGCCGATGAACCTATTTGGGTTCCAGACAGTACCTTTTTTTCTAAGAGTGTAGGGATTCTAACAAAGCAAGGACCATTTCCTTACAACAGGAGAACAACAAATCTGTCAGAGATTAGTTGATTATACAGTGCGTTCGGGAAAGTATTCAGACCCCTTGACTTTTTACAAATGTTGCTACGTTACAGCCTTAGTCTGAAATGGATAAAAAAAAACATTTCCCTCATAAATCTACACACAATACCCCATAACGACAAAGCAAAAACAGTTTTTAAAAAACATTTTAGCAAATTTATTGAAAAAAAAACAACTGAAATATCACATTTACATAAGTATTCAGACCTTTTACTCAGTACTTTGTTGAAGCACCTTTTGGCAGCGATTACAGCCTTGAGTCTTCTTGGGTATGACGCTACAAGGTTGGCACAATTGTATTTGGGGAGTTTTTCACATTCTTCTCTGCAGATGCTCTCAAGCTCTGTCAGGTTTGATGGGGAGCGTTGTCTTGGCTGTGTGCTTAGTCTCCCAGTCCCTGCCACTGAAAAACATCCCCACAGCATGATGCTGCCACCACCATGCTTCACTGTAGGGACGGTTACAGGTTTCCTCCAGACGTGAAGCTTGGCATTCAGGTCAAAGAGTTCAAATCTTGGTTTCATCTGATCACAAAATCTTGTTTCTCATGGTCTGAGAGTCCTTTAAGAGCCTTTTGGCAAACTCCAAGCGAGCTGTCATGTGCTTTTTACTGAGGAGTGGCATCCGCCTGGCAACTCTACCATAAAGGCTTCATTGGTGGTGCTGCAGTTGTCCTTTTGGAAGGTTCTCCCATCTCCACAGAGGAACTCTGGAGCTCTGTCCGAGTGACCATCTGGTTTTTGGTCACCTCCCTGACCAAGGCCCTTCTCCCCCGATTGCTCAGTTAGAAAGAGTCTTGGTGGTTCCAAACTTCTTCCATTTAAGAATGATGGAGGCCCCTGTGTTCTTCTGCAGAGATTTTTTGCTACCCTTCCCCAGGTCTGTGCCTTTGACCTCATGGCTTGGTTTTTGCTCTGACATGCACTGTGGGACCTTATATAGACAGTGTGTGCATTTCCAAATCATGTCCAATCAATTGAATTTACCACAGATGGACTCCAATCAAGTTGTAGACACATCTCAAGGATGATCAATGGAAACAGGATGCACCTGAGCTCAATTTCGAGTCTCATAGCAAGGGTCTGAATATTAATGTAAATAATCTCAGTTTTTATTTTTAATACATTTGCAAAAATACCTAAAAACCTGTTTTTGCTTTGCCATTATGGGGTTTTGTTTGTAGATTGATGACGACATAAACAAATCAAAATAGTAATAAGGCTGTAACGTAAACAAAATATGGGAAAAGTTAAGGGGTCTGAATACTTTCCGAATGCACTGTATGTATGGTAGAGGGGAGGAATGGAAGGTAGGTAGGGAGAGAGAGAAGGAGAAAGAGAGAGAGAGAGAGAGAGAGACTTAAAAGCTGTACCGCTATGAGAAAAAAAGCCCCCATTGTTATATGAATGAGAAATGAGAATATGGAGATGAATGCTTGATGGTCCCTCAGCTCAGGGTTCACCCACGTTGTATTGAAACAACCCCCACCATTATTTTCCTTTCTCTCCTTTTCCCCCTCTGTCTCTCCCAATGAGAAGGTATTGACCAAGTCTCTGTAGACTAGACTCTCCCACACAGCTCATGGATCCGTGCCCCTGTGTTGAGGAAGCCAACATATCCCTTTCCTGAGTAAAGGGAGCCAATTAGAGCCTCTCCTGGCCCACACAGAGGTAGAGTGCAACACAGGAGCATTTGTTTCCTGCAAGACTTCTCAGGGAAAACACCTGGCAGTGAAAAAAGACTTGATCTACAGTGCCTTCAGAAAGTATTCATACCCTTCGACTTATTCCACATTCTGTTGTGTTACAGCCTGAATTCAAAATACCTTATAAGACAAAGTGAAAATATGTTTTTATAAGTGATTGCATATTTATAAAAAATCAAATGCAGAAATATCTCATGTTAGTCAATACATGTTAGAATCGCTTTTGGCAGAGATTACAGCTGTGAGTCTTTCTGGGTAAGTCTCTAAGAGCTTTACACACCTGGATTGTACAATATTGTACACAATTCTTCAAACTCTGTCAAGTTGGTTGTTGATCACAGCTAGACTGCCTTTGTCAAGTCTTTCCATAGATTTTCAAGACGATTCAAGTCAGAACTGTAATTAGGCCACTCAGGAACATTCAATGTCATCTTGGTAAGCAACTCCAGTGTAGATTTGGCCAATGTTCACTCAAGATATTTTCGGCACTGAGCAAATTTCAGGTCTGCTGAGCGCAAACTTGAACGTTGTGAAAATTATGTGCAACTTCCAAGGCGTGTTTACTGTGAAAACTGAGGCTGTACCCGTTTTAATTTACAGTTTTAACAGTGGCCATGTAGGCTACTGTGCCTATTTGATCATAATGTATGCCTACCAGAGTGGCCTACCATCAAAAACAATGGAGAAAATGCATCCCATAACATTTTAACATGGAAATAGCTGTTCTATCATTCAGCCTACAGTAGCAGCCAATGTGTGGCGTTCAATTTACACTACCGTTCAAACGTTTGGGATCACTTAGAAATGTCATTGTTTTTGAAAGAAAATCTATTTTTTTTGCAAAGAAAAAGCCATATCTCAGACTGGCCAATAAAAATAAAAGATTAAGATGGGCAAAAGAACACAGACACTGGACAGAGGAACTCTGCCTTGAAGGCAAGCATCCCAGAGTCGCCTCTTCACTGTTGACGTTGAGACTGGTGTTTTGCGGGTACTATTTAATGAAGCTGCCAGTTGAGGACCTGTGAGGCGTCTGTTTCTCAAACTAGACACTCTAATGTACCTGTCTTCTTGCTCAGTTGTGCACCGGAGCCTCCCACTCCTCTTTCTATTTTGGTTAGAGCCATTTGTTTTTCATTGTGCTTAAAAAATTGAGGTAGGCTGTATGATCACACCTGTAATAGAGACGTTGTTGTATTACCTGTGAGGCACAGCTGAGTGAGCATACATTTCAATAATTTGCTTGTTATTTTTTATTTTACTGAGCTGATGGTGCCTGCATCTGATGGTCAGTCGCAGGGGAAGGAGAGAGCAGCATTTCTGCCTCATGCACAAATTCATGTTGTTACTCCTGTGAACAGAGAAAGTGAAATAATCCTCAATATTAAGAAAATACCCAATCCACTAATAATAAAAACCACGCAAACCTATAGATACACTTTACTACTCATTCCTTACTGCTGCAGTGGTTGTTGTAGCGCTGAGTGAAAATAGGAAGAACGCGCATTTTATGGCTTATAAAAGTGATAAATACAAAGTGTCGATAGTGCTGAGTAAGAACTTAAACATAAACTCACTTATAAAAACAGCATATTTTTGCTGTATTCGTTCACAGTCTCTCTAGTCATGGTTTTAAATGTTTGAAATCTCAAAGTATCAACTTTGCTGTAGATTTCTTATGCCTGCTATGTTACTGCAGACACGGTAATCTGAGCCATCCGATTGGCCAGCGGTAGGCCTATAGTGCACTTGATTTGCTCTCTGGGCCCACCGGAAAGGCAGAGTTTGCACCTTCAGACACATGAAATGGTTCAAAATGGCACGCTCGCAGCATACAGTAGAGGGAACATTGCCCATAACATGATGTAGCCATTACAATGCTTGAAAATATGAATAGTGGTACTCAGTGACTGTTCTGTTTGATTTGCCCCAAACATAACACTTTTTATTCAGGACATAAAGTTAATTTCTTTGCTAAATGTTTGCAGTTTCACTGTCTTATTGCAAACAGGAATATTTTGGAATATTTTGTTCTGTACAGGCTTCTTTCTTTTCACTCTTTTCACTCTTTCTTGTCATTTAGGTTAGTATCGTGGAGTAACTACAATGTTGTTGATCCATCCTCAGTTTTCTCCTATCACAGCCATTCAACTGTTTTAAAGTCACCATTGACCTCATGGTGAAATCCCTGAGCAGTTTCCTTCCTCTCCGGCAACTGAGGTAAGAAGGACGCCTGTATCTTTGTAGTGACTGGATGTATTGATACACCGTCCAAAGTGTAATTAATAACTTCACCATACTGTATATATTTTTGGGCCATCCATCAATAAATGCACTTCTTTGCGAGGCATTGGAAAACCTCACTGGTCTTTGTGGTTGAAATTCACTGCTCGACTGATTAGTACCTATTACAGATAATTGTATGTGTGGGGTACAGAGATATGGTAGTCATTCAAAAATCAAGTTGAAGAAGTTGATCAGGTTATTGCACACAGAGTCCATGCAACTTATTATGTGACTTTTACTCCTTAACTTATTTGGGCTTGTCCTAACAAAGGGGTTGAAAACGTTTTGACTCAAGACATTTCAGATTTTCATTTTTATTCATTTGTAAAAATGTCTAAAAACATAATTCTACTTTGACATTATGGGGTATTGTGTGTAGGCCAATGGCACAAAATCTCAATTGAATCCATTTTAAATGCAGGCTGTAACACAACAAAATGTGGAAAAAGTCAAGGGGTGTGAATACTTTCTGAAGCGCTGTAGTTCACCTACAGAGACGGAAATGAGTTATTAGCATATTTTCTCAAGTGTACTAAGACTTATGTTTTTGTTGTATATTGTCCCTTTTTAATTAAACTTAATCAAAATAAACCATTATTCTAACACTAGGGAGGGAGTGAACACTGAACAGCATACAAGCTCATCACCAAGCTCGGGACCCTGGGACTGAACAACCTCCCTCTGCAACTGGATCATGGACTTCCTGACTGGCCAACCCCAGGTGCTAATAGTAAGCAACAACACCTCCGCTACGCTGACCCTCAACACCTTCAGATCCTTAGATACCTTTTACAGCTGCTCCATCGAGAGCATTCTGGCTGGTTTTATCACCATCTGGTATGGCAACTGCACCGCCCTCGACCGGAAGGCCCTAAAGAGGGTGGTGCGGACTTCCCAGCGCATCACTGCGGGTGAGCTCCCAGCCATCCAGGACGTACATGCTAAGCAGTGTCTGAGATAGGCCCCAAAAATTGGCAAAGACTCCAGCCACCCGAGACATGGACCCGTGCTCCCGTCTGGCAGGCTGTACCGGTGTATCAGGGCCCAGACCAACAGACTCCTAATCAGCTTCTATCCCCTGGCCATAAGACTTAAATGGCTAACAACTGCTGCTCCACCTCACACATTCGCTGCTGCTAAAATTATTATTGATTAGATTTACTACTACCATTAGTACCTATCTATTTGAATCTGCGACTGGTCACTATTACTCCTGTTTACAAGTACTGTATATATTACCATTAGTATATTACCATAGTATTTATGTATTCCTGCTACCAGTCAATTTTCAGCCCTGTTTTTATGTTTATCCATCTATTACTGTTAACTACTTTATTATTATTATTATTATGGTTCCTGTTACCAATCAATTTCTCCTAATCCCCGCCTACAAGTACATACAGTACCAGTCAAAAGTTTGGACACACCTACTCATTCAAGGGTTTTTCTTTATTTTTACTATTTTCTACATTGTTGAATAATAGTGAATACATCAACACTATGAAATAACACATATGGAATCATGTAGTAACCAAAAAAAGTGTTAAACAAATCAAAATATTTGTTGTATTTGAGATTCTTCAAATAGCCCCCCTTTGCCTTGATGACAGCATTGCACAATCTTGGCATTCTTCAACGAGCTTAACCTGGAATGCTTTTCCAACAGTCTTGAATGAGCTCCCACATATGCTGAGCACTTGTTGGCTGCTTTTCCTTCACTCTGCGGTCCGACTCATATCAAACCATCTCAATTTGGTTGAGGTCGGGGGATTGTGGAGGCCAGGTCATCTGATGCAGCACTCCATCACTCTCCTTCTTGGTAAAATAGCCCTTACATAGCAGGGAGGTGTGTTGGGTCATTGTCCTGTTGAAAAACAAATGATAGTCCCACTAAGCCCAAACTAGATGGGATGGCATATCGCTGCAGAATGCTGTGGTAGCCATGCTGGTTAAGTGTGCCTTGAATTCTAAATATATCACTGACTGTGTCACCAGCAAAGCACTCCACAGCATAACGCCTCCACCTCCATGCTTCACGTTGGGAAATAGACATGCAGAGATCTGTTCACCTACACTGCATCTCACAAAGACATGGAAGTTGGAACTAACCATCTCTAATTTGGTCTCCAGACCAAAGGACACATTTTCACCAGTCTAATGTCCATTGTTTCTTGGCCCAAGCAAGTCTTTTCTTCTTATTGGTGTCCTTTAGTAGTGGTTTCTTTGCAGCAGTTCGACCATGAAGGCCTAATTCACAGAGTCTCCTCTGAACAATTGATTTTGAGAAGTGTCTGTTAATTGAACTCTGAAGCATTTATTTGGACTGCAATTTCTGAGGATGGTAACTCTAATGAACTTATCCTCTGCAGCAGATGTAACTCTGGGTCTTCCATTCCTGTGGCAGTCCTCATGAGAGTCAGTCTCATTATAGCGCTTGATGGTTTTTGCGACTATACTTGAAGAAACTTTCAAAGTTCTTGACATTTTCCAAATTGACTGACCTTCATGTCTTAAAGTAATGATAGACTGTCATTTCTCTTTGCTTATTTGAGCTGTTCTTGCCATAATATGGACTTGGTCTTTTACCAAATATGGCTATCTTCTGTATACCCACCATACCTTGTCACAACACAACTGATTGGCTCAAATGCAATAAGAAGGAAAGAATTTCCACAAACAAACTTTTAAGAAGGCACACCTGTTAATGGAAATGCATTCCAGGTACATGATTCCATATGTGTTATTTCATGGTTTTGATGTCTTCACTATTATTCTACAATGTAGAAAATAGTGAAAATGAAGAAAAACCTTTGAATGAGTAGGTGTTCTAAAACGTTTGACCAATAGTGTAGATACAAGCATCCTCAAACCTATAACCCAATACATACATTTGACTTAACGCAGACAACACCATTCTGTATACTTCTGGCCTTTCTTTGGACACTGTGTTAACAAACCTCCAGACGAGCTTCAATGCCGTACAACACACGTTCCACTTTTTCCATGTGGTTTCCCCCTTCACAGCCTCCCTGAAATGATGACCTCTTCCTAAATATTTGATCACATGATACATTTTGTGTATGGTCTCCCAGAAAAATTGAGTGGCTCAACTAACCCTGTGACTCAATTTACCGCGCTCTCCCTTGAAAAAGAATCCAATAATTCAAGATTTAATTTGACTTTAGATTTCTATTTAACATAATTAATTGAAATCAAGTAATTATCACAAACACAAGCCAGTGTGTCTTTGAATAGGTTACCAAGTGGTATTCTAATCATGGGCAGATACATAAATTATACTCTCATAGATAGCTTCTAGTTTAAGCACTTCATCATACATGCAGCTCCTCACCAACTCTTAATAACATAGGCTCATACGTCTGTGTGTATTTGTAGTTGTACTTATTAGGGATCCCAATTAGCTGCTGCTGCTCTTCCTGGGGTCCAAACATATTAAAGCACTTACATTACATATAAAACCAAAGATCAAACAGTACATCGTATAACATTATTACACCACTACATACAGTATCTACAACACAAAATGTTTAATACCACCATACAACAATATCACAATGTATGCGTATGCATGTGTCTGTACCTTTGTGTGTGTCTCTTCACAGTCCCCGTTGTTCCATAAGGTGTATTTTTACCTGATGTGGAATAGAGTTCCATGTAGTCATGGCTGTATGTAGTACTGTGCGCCTCCCATAGTCTGTTCTGGACTTGGGGACTCTGAAGAGACCTCTGGTGGCATGTCTTGTGGGGTATGCATGGGTGTCCGAGCTGTGTGCTAGTATTTTAAACAGACAGCTCGGTGCAGTCAGCTTGTCAACACCTCATACAAAAACAAGTAGTGACGAAGTCAATCTCTCTTCCACTTTGAGCCATGAGAGATTGACATGCATGTCAGTAATGTTAGCTCGCCGTGTACTTTTAAGTGCCAGCCGTGCTGCCCTGTTCTGAGCCAACTGCAATTTTCCCAAGTCCCTCTTTGTGGCACCTGACCACACTACTGAACAGTAGTCTAGGTGTGACAAAACTCGGGCCTTAAGGACTTGCCTTGTTGATAGTGTTGTTAAGAAGGCAGAGCAGCGCTTTATTATGGACAGACTTCTCCCCATCTAAGCTAATGTTGCATCAATATGTTTTGACCGGGACAGTTCACAATCCAGGGTTACTTCAAGCAGTTTAGTCACCTCAACTTGCTAAATTTCCACATTATTCATTCCGAGATGTAGTTAAAGTTTAGGGTTTAGTCAATGATTTAGGACTAGCTTATTCCTTGCTACGCAATAAGTGCATTGAGGACATTGTCCCCACAATGACTGTACGTAAATATCACAACCAGAAACCATGAATTACAGGCAACATCCGCACAGAGCTAAAGGCTAGAGCTGCCACTGTCAACGAGCAGGACACTAATCTGGATGTTTATAAGAAATCCCGCTATGCCCTCAGACGAACCATCAAACAGGCAAAGCGTCAATACAGGACTAAGATTGAATCCTACTACACCGGCTCTGACGTTCGTCGGATGTGGCAGGGTATGCAAACTATTACAGACTACAAAGGGAAACCCAGCCGCGAGCTGCCCAGTGACGTGAGCCTACCAGACAAGCTAAATGCCTTTTATGCTCGCTTTAAGGCAAGCAACACTGAAGCATGCATGAGAGCACCAGCTGTTCTGAATTACCAGGACGTGTACTCAGAGCATGCACGGACCAACTGGCAAGTGTCTTCACATGTTTCAAGCAGACCATCATAGTTCCTGTGCCCAAGAATGCGGAGGTAACCTTCCTAAATGATTACCCCCCCCTTAGCACTCACGTCGGTAGCCATGAAGTGCTTTGAAAGGCTGGTCATGGTTCACATCAACACCGTCATCCTGGAAACCCTAGACCCACTCCGATTTGCATACCGCCCCAACAGACGCACAGGTGAAGCAATCTCAATCTCAATCACACTCCATACTGTCCTTTCCAACCTGGACAAAAGGAACAATTTTGTGAGAATGCTGTTCATTGACTACAGCTCAGCATTCAATACCATAGTGCCCACTAAACTCGTCACTAAGCTAAGGACCCTGGGAATAAACACCTCCCTTTGCAACTGAATCCTGGACTTCCTGACGTGCCGCCCCCAGGTGGTAAGGGTAGGCAACAACACATTGATCCTCAACACCATTTCCCCTCAGGGGTGCGTGCTTAGTCCCCTTCTGTACTCCCTGTTCACCCACGATTGCGTGGCTAAGCATAACTCGTACACTAGAGGTCGGCCGATTATGATTTTTCACCGCCGATACCGATACCAATTATTGGAGGACCAAAAAAAGCCGATACCGATTAATCAGCAGATTTATATATATTTTTTTTTAATAATGACAATTACAACAATACTGAATGAACACTTTTATTTTAACTTAATATAATACATAAATAAAATCCATTTAGTCTCAAATAAATTCTGAAACATGTTCAATTTGGTTTAAATAATGCAAAAACACAGTGTTGGAGAAGAAAGTAAAAGTGCAATATGTGCCATGTAAAAAAGCTAACGTTTAAGTTCCTTGCTCAGAACATGAGAACATATGAAAGCTGGTGGTTCCTTTTAACATGAGTCTTCAATATTCCCAGTTAAGAAGCTTTAGGTTGTAGTTATTATAGGAATTATAGGACTATTTCTCTCTATACCAATTGAATTTCATATACCTTTGACTATTGGATGTTCTTCTAGGTACTATAGTATTGCCAGCATAATCTTGGGACTGCTCTATCAAATATCAAATACTTAATTATAATATAATATACACACAGCAATACGAGCCTCAGGTCATTAATGTGGTCAAATCCGGAATCTATCATTTCGAAAACAAGACGTTTATTCTTTCAGTGAAATATGGAACCGTTCCGTATTTTATCGAACGGGTGGCAACCCTAAGTTTAAATATTGCTGTTACATTGCAACCTTCAATGTTATGTCATAATTATGTACATTTCTGGCATATTAATTACGATCTTCGTTTGGAAGTAATGAAATCTTCACACAGTTCGTATCAAGCCAGGCGGCCCAAACTGTTGCATATACCCTGACTCTGCTTGCATTGGAACGCAAGAGAAGACACACAATTATCCCTAGTTAATATTGCCTGCTAACACGAATTTCTTTTAACTAAATATGCAGGTTTAAAAATATATACTTGTGTATTGATTTTAAGAACGGCATTGATGTTTATGGTTAGGTACATTGGTGCAACGACAGTGCTGTGATTCGATGAAAAATTAACAGACACTGCATTGATTATATGCAACGCAGGACAAGCTAGTTAAACTAGTAATATCATCAACCATGTGTAGTTAATTAGTGATTATGTCAAGATTGATTGTTTTTTTATAAGGTTAATGCTAGCTAGCAACTTACCTTGGCTCCTTGCTGCACATCGCGTAACAGGTGGTCAGCCTGCCACGCGGTCTACTCGTGGACTTCAATGTAATCAGCCATAATCGGCGTTCAAAAATGCTGATTACCGATTGTTATGAAAACTTGAAATCGACCCTAATTATGCCGATTAATCGGTCGACCTTTATCGTACACCGTCATTAAGTTTGCTGATGACACAACAGTGGTAGGCCTGATCACCGACAATGATGAGCCAGCCTATAGGGAGGAGGTCAAAGAACTGTCAGTGTGGTGCCGGGCCAACAACCTCTCCCTCAATGTGAAAAAGACAAAGGAGATGAGCGTGGACTATAGGAAAAGGAGGGCCGAACAGGCCCACATTTACATCGACAGGGCTGAAGTGGAGGGGGTCGAGAGTTTCAAGTTCCTTGGTCGTCCACATCACCATCAAACTATCATGGTCCAAACACACCAAGACAGTTGTGAAGAGGGCACGACAACACCTTTTCCCATCAGGAGACTGAAACAATTTGCCATGGGTCCCCAGATCCTCAAAAAGTTCTACAGCTGCACCATCGAGAGTATCCTGACTGGTTGCATCACCGCCTGGTATGGCAACTGTTCGGTATCTGACCGTAAGGCCCTACAGAGGGTAGTGCGTACGGCCCAATACATCATTGGGGCCAAGCTTCCTCCTATCCAGGATCTATATAGCAGGCGGTGTGAGAGGAAAGCCCCAAAAATTGTGAAAGACTCCAGTCACCCAAGTCATAGACTGTTCTCTCTGCTACTGCACAACAAGCGGTACCGGACCGCCAAGTCTAGGTCCAAAAGGCTCCTTAACAGCTTCTACCCCCAAGCTATAAGACTGTTGAACAATTAATCAAATGGCCACCCGGACTATTTACATTGACCCCCCCCCCCTTTGTTTTGACACTGCTGCTACTCGCTGTTTATCATCTATGCATAGTCACTATACCCCTACCTACATGTACAAATTACCTCGACTAAACTGTACCCCCACACATTCACTCGGTACCGGTGCCCCCTGTATATATAGCCTCGTTATTGTTATGTAATTCTACTGTGTTACTTTTTATTTTTACTTTATTTAGTAAATATTTTCTTAACTCTATTTCTTGAACTGCACTGTTGGTTAAGGGCTTGTAAGTTAGCATTTCACAGTAAGGTCTACACCTGTTGTATTCGGCACATTTGACTAATAACATTTCCTGATTCTACCTTGATTATGTTTGTGAGGGTTCCATTAAAGAACACCCTATGTGTTCTGTTAGTAACTCTTTGTCCACGTTATAGCATGGGTGTAAAGCAATAATACACACATTTTTCCAGCAGCAGACTATGATCGATAATGTCAAAAGCTGCAATGAAGTTGAACAAGACAGCCCCCACAATCATTTTATCATTAATTTCTCTCAGCCCATCATCAGTCATTTGTGTAAGTGCTGTGCTTGTTGTGTGATCTCATCTCCTACAGTACCTAATGTATTTGAGCACCTTTTTCTTCCGTGCTCTCAGCCCGCCCAGTCCTCTTGCTTATAGATAATGTATGAGTCTAATGACTTTGGTATCTAATATTCTGCTCAGCTAAGCTCCTTTAAACATCCTTCATGATTAAGCAAAGAAATGGTTTTGAACAGTATGCTGGAGCTCTCACACACCCTCAGCAACTGGGATCTTGTAGTCACTTGTCTTCTCTGTTATTCCCCAGCACCATATAATCAATCAGACACACATCCAGAACCCTCTAACCAATTACGGACACATATCAGTACCCTCTAACCAATCACAGACATACATCCAGAACCCTAACCGATCAGAGACAAAGATTCAGCACCCTCTGACCAATTACAGACACATCAGTGGGAAATGGAACAGTTAACCGACTGATGGATCATCAGGCTTTTAAATGCGACCAATCCAACATTATAAAAATATTCTGATTTAATGCATAAATACTGTAAATGCTTTGCTGCTGGCTGTCCCATTCATTAAAATGTGAAGGCTTATGATTTGAACGACCAGTGAGTTTCTACTGTTTGGCATCTCATATAGATGGCACTGTTTTCATTTTGTTGTCTAACCAACCCTTTAATTAAGTAGTGTAGAATATTTGTCTTTTTGAGGATTAACCATATTTTGGACATTTGTAATGATCTTTCACTTAACCCCGATATGGTGAATTTCTGTATACAAAAGAGGTCACTCGTAGAAGGCAATGTACTTCACATTAAAAAAGTAATTTCCCCTGTTTTCGAAGAAACAATTTGATACTTTCTGCCTATCTTTGTTGTTGTTGGTTCGTCAAAGAAAAGTATAAAAATATTGGTCTCATTCCAAAATACTGCCTTGAGCACCACATCGCCTTAGTCTGTTTCAAGAATGCGTCTGTTATCTAAAGAAATTACTTCAATGGCTTTTGCAGCTGTGGCTGGCTTTATAGCAGACTGTTCCTAAGGACAACAGGATAGAAAAATTATCTGCGCCATTTCCTACAAGGCTATGTTGAGCTAAATGTTTATAATGAATTGATTAGTCTTTTACGGCTAGATTTGCAGTGATATAAACAGCTATCACTAACTGATGATTGCATGGATCCAGTAGAAAATGAGGCACTCGAAAGCAGAATGGATAGGCATCATGACTGAGTACAGCAAGACTGGTGAGTCAACCGTTGGCCGTAGAATGTGGGCAAGAGAGTGTGTCATCTCTGCTTCACAGAAAGTCTGGTCAGATGCACTAGATCCATAGAGCCCTAGAAGTACAGCAGTCACTGGGCTGGGCTGTACTAGAGAGGGGTAGGAAGACCTAGACTCTCGAATCTTCACCTTTAATACCAATGATACTGCAGCACTATTGTGGGGACGGACATTTCGCAGTCAACGACTTCAATAGCCTCTCCTCCAGAACACTATTTTGAAGTCTCCAAAACGACATTTATTGTACAGAGATCTCAGGCTAAATGCAACCAAGTACATATGTTGGCAGTGAAAGAACAGGTTAACTGTATAATGAATAGTCACACATTGAAATGTTAATAATAGCCCTTCTCGTGTCTTTTTTCCAGTGCTATCTCAATCTGTCACATGGACAGCTAGTCGAGAGAAGGAGAATCGGCTTGTGAGAAAATCAAGGAGAACAAAGAGGGACATTTAATTCAAGCTGCCACTATCAGCTCTGTCGCCTGTCCACAAAGGCCCTTCCCTGAAGAGGAAGCGTTATTTACAGCTGATCTGTGTGGCTTCATACGAGTAATACAACTTCATTTGGAGGTGTGTAAAATATGCACAATCACACAGGAGCAAATCCCCTGCCTCATGAGGGCCAGATTAGAGGAGAGAGTGGGCATGTCCTACAGATCTAGAATAAACTCTGCCCCTACTGTTAACACGCTAAATATTATCTGACAGTCCCTTTATAATTCAAACAGCACAAAAATGAACATTTTACATCTAGTCTTTCCTTGGCCAAACAGTTTACGGTGGGCCTGTTGTGCACCAATGTCGAATGTACTTTCAGTTTGATCTGGTTTGATTTGGCCATCTAACCTCGTGTGACCTCCTTTAACATGCAACACACTTTCTTCGAAACACCATATAATGTGTACATGACTGAGTATTAAGAGGCTATGATCACAGCCACGTATTTTACTGGGATGCTTACAGGGATCAAGAACAGATGATGTCTCTATTTCCCTGTAGGGCCAAAATGTCTCAGTCTGGATTAGCAGCACCCACAAGGTACATGTGTGTATACACACCTCTTCTCTGCTCTATGGAAACTTCCGTCCTTCAACCTGCTCCCACTTTCACTCCATCCTGACAGCTCACGGATGATGGATGAAGGATCGTGTGTGTGTGTGTGCGCGTGTGTGTCCAGGTTCTTCTAGGTGTGTTATGTGATCCTATTAGGCTTTCAATCACCTTCTCTTAAGTCTCTCCTTCAGTACCCCGTGATATGGCCTTCGCCCACATCCACCCACCATAGAATCCAAAATATAGACACGCCCTGCATTTTGTCCCCCGGCTCAATTTCCTTTCGCATTTGTGTGCATTATACATCCCCCGCTGATTTCATTTCGTCCAAGTTCACATTTTGACAAATGTACTAACATTTACCGAATGGCATTGGTGTCCGCTTCTCTGAATGTCAGTGGAAACTCAATCGAATGATGGACCGTCGCTTGTCAAACACACGTCCTCAGCCTTGCCCGTCCAAGATGAGGACAGATGAGGAGCTTTACAATTGCTTCCCCTTAGAATGATATAAATTTGGACTTCCGCAAAAGCACTCTTCCACAAAAAAAAAGACATAGTATAGGTTACACTAAGGTGAAGTACAAGGCCACATAGAAGTGGATTCGCTAAGAACGATGCCAATATAGAATAGTGACACAATAATGACACACCAAAGCCACGTTGAATGACAAACTCCCAAACCCCATTGAAATGCATCCTTACAGCACAGGGCAGAGCCAGGATGTATTATCAGCCTAGCACCACTGGCTTATATCAACAGACAAAATACATCAGCATTCACTGTTGAGGGGTAATCTTGATACTGAACTTGGTGAAAACGAATTTACATGTAAATGATACTGTTGGCAGATATCTGGTTTAATTGTGATCTTAGCTGCACATCTGAAAGGGCAGATAAGGTTATTGCTTAAATGGCAACACCTTCAAACTGAAGGAAGAAGGGTAGGAAACAGAAAACACATTGAGGGAATGAATTATGTGGTTTATGAATAATGTATATATATGTTGCTGTTGACAGTCTCTTTCTACAAATGATTTCAAACCTACTGTAAGAAATTACATATCTGTCCAATTTTAGGTCAAAATAGCTCTACCAATAATGTCTTGACCTTCCAACAGTTTGTAAAAAAAACACTATAATTTTGGAGGAGAAAAAAATAACACCCCATTATCTGGGCGGTTTTCAAAACCGTAGATCTGCCTCCGTCAACAGTAACAACAATTGAAAAGGCTGTTATTTCCTCGGTGACTGTGGCCATTCTACAGCGTATCATGTTGTCCCTTACTAGTGGAAATTACAGGCTGCCTCAACACGGTGCCCATTCCGCATGATCGGAAGACGTTCGTCGAATCACAGATCTGGATCTTGACAAAATACTGTACCTCCAAAGCAGCAGCGGGCACTCACAGTGGTCAGAATGGCACACAACAGCAGGTTAACACGGGGAGAGTGGGGAGTGATGTTTGCACTTACCTAGAGAAAGAAAAAGAGTGGTTTGACATTAACAGGAATAGTAATCTGACGCAAAGTAAAATTGTTGGTGTTCATGACAAAACCAGAGCGGGTCTGACTCTTTCCAGAAATGACATATAGGGGGGCATTGGGGGATAACATTGACTGAGAGGAGCTATCATCCCTCTATCTCCATAATCTATTTATCCTGTTGCACAGGGCCTCCTATAAGGATTGCCCAGCTAGGGGAAAACGAATACAGTGTCACTGGCGTAGGTACAGTAGTTACCATACACCACCATTGAAATAATCATATATTATTCACAAATAAGCATATGCAGTAACATGGCTACCCCAGAGTCAGCCACCGTGATCAACTGTTGATCAAGATGGTGTGGTGGAGAGCCAAATGAAGCCTCATCGTTGATGCATTATTCATAGATGAACACAGTGGGGGATTCAGCCATTCAAACATTCTGTCTGTGTACGTGATAGGTTTGCTTTGCAGGGTGTCCCATGACCAACAACATTCACAGGGAATCAGTAGCCTGGTTCAGGCTTTGAAGGCGCCATCTAATGAAGAAGATCCCATACCGTTCTCCATAGGAGGGCTAGAAAATAAGGAATATCAAGGTCAAAGTCGACGACAAGGAAGGTAAAAAAAAATAAACAGCAACCCATCTCATTAAAGCAAAATGTCAAGGCTACGTACAAAATGTGTTTGGTCACACACAGTCGCTACTTCCAATAATACACTGTACAGGGGATCGACTATTTCAGTGCTGTGGTATGATGAGCTTACCTGTGTTGTGAGAGCTATATCATAGGCCTACCGTACACACGGTGGCTGTGAGTTATTGATTTCAGAATCAATTTTAGACTGAGCCATTGTGCAACTTTCTCATTATTTTCCTGAGCACACAGCTTCCTGACTTCTGTAAACACTGAACACCTCTTCCTCCCTAGTGGTGTGGTTAGTACAGGGTGGTTTTGTTTCAAAAGCATGTGTCTCAGGGTTAGGGCCAAAGCAGCACCAGATAGAAGGTAGGCTCTTACTAATGAGCAGCACAGGGTATTTGGATCACACTCACTTGACATCAGAATGAGCCACTAGACCAGAAAAGCATTACTTGGTGAAAATCAACTCTAGAAACTCCAGTTGAATGTAGGCCTACATATATACCGTTGAAGTCGGAAGTTTACATACACCTTAGCCAAATACATTCAAACTCAGTTTTTAACAATCCCTGACATTTAAGCCTAGTAAAAAAATCCCTGTTTTAGGTCAGTTAGGATCACCACTTTATTTTAAGAATGTGAAATGTCAGAATAATAGAGAATGATTTATTTCAGCTTTTATTTCTTTCATCACATTCCCAGTGGGTCAGAAGTTTACATACACTCAACTATTTGGTAGCATTGCCATTAAGTTGTTTCGCTTGGGTCAAACGGTTAGGGTATAGATACATATAGCATCTTCACAAGGTCTTTTGCTGTTTTCTGGGATTGATTTGCACTTTTCGCACCAAAGTGCGTTCAACTCTAGGAGACAGAAAGTGTCTTCTTCCTGAGCGGTATGACGACTGCATGGTCCCATGGTGTTTCTACTTTCGTACTATTGTTTGTATAAATGAACGTGGTACCTTCAGGTGTTCGGAAATTGCTCCCAAGGATGAACCAGACTTGTGAAGGTCTACAATTCTTTTCTGAGGTCTTGGCTGATTTCTTTTGATTTTCCCATGATGTCAAGCAAAGAGGCAGGGAGTTTGAAGGTAGGCCTTGAAATACATCCACAGTTACACCTCAATTGACTCAGATGATGTCAATTAGTCTTTCAGAAGCTTCTAAAGCCGTTACATAATTTTCAGGAACTCTCTAAGCTGTTTAAAGGCACAGTCAACTTAGTGTATGTAAACATCTGACCCACTGGAATTGTGATACAGTGAATTATAAGTAAAATATTCTGTCAGTACACAATTGTTGGAAAAAATACTTGTGTCATGCACAAAGTAGATGTCCTAACCCGACTTGCCAAAACTATAGTTTGATAACAAGAAATTTGTGGAGTGGTTGAAAAACGAGTTTTAATGACTCCAACCTAATTGTATGTAAACTTCCGACTTCAACTGTATATGCTCCTGTGGTGCAGAGGTCTAAGGCACTGCAACTCAGTGCAAGAGGCATCACTACAGTCCCTGGTTTGATTCCAAGTCCCACAGGGCGGTGCACAATTGGCCTAGCGTTGTCTGGGTTTGCCGGGGTAGGCCGTCATTGTAGGTACGAATTTGTTCTTAATTGACTTGCCTAGTTAATTAAAGGTTGAATAAAAAAATATTGAATTATGGTCTTCAGTATATATAAATACAAATATTTCTGATGTCAGGAAATGTTGCTGGTATGCCAGAGATCATTCGTATCGACAACAGGTTTGACTTTGAGATCACAAAGGCCTCAAATTATTGAGAAAACAACAGGAATGTAGAGCTACTGCTGGGTTGCATACAGTTGAATAATTTTGAAAACTAAGAGCTAGGTAGAAAAAGTCTTTAAAAAAAAATACAGATTTACATAAATACAGAGGGAGTATTTTAGCATTTAAATTAAAAACTGAAACTGGTTTCCATCCCATTGTCTTTTCCATTAGAAGCTCTTTCTCATGCTCTGAATTCATTTAACTTCTCTGGCTGTGCCCAGTCATTGTGTCCTGCAGAAGTGTTAATTTGTTCTACAGAGATAAACGCCTTTGTCAGAACCCTGAACCAGAACACTCCAAAAGGTTTGAAATGTACTGAGGATTAACCTTTTATTGCAGTGGGCTACATCACTGTCACACGAAGTGTTTCTTGGTAGTCTTAAACAAATTCTATCCAGGTGGAGTGGTCAGCGGTGCTCATGCACGCAAGAACCACTTGGCCGAGGCAGAGAAAATACTCATCTGCTCTATATGATATGAAAGTCTTACCAAACACTTCCTGGATCATGTTCTACACTGTTTTTGAATGGCTTTCAAGATCATATTATCAATTGCATGTAAACACGGTCATTTTAGATACACTACATGACAAAAAGTATGTGGACACCTGCTTGTCAAACATCTCATTCCAAAATCATTGGCATTAACATGGATCCCCTCTTCTGGGAAGGCTTTCCACTAGATGTTGGAATGTTGCTATGGGGACTTGTTTCCATTCAGCCACAAGAGCATTAGTGAGGTCGGGCACTGATGTTGGGCGAGTAGGCCTGGCTTTCAGTCGGCGTTCCAATTCATCCCAAAGTTGTTCGATGGGGTTGAGGTCAGGGCTCTGTGCAGGCCAGTCAAGTTCTTCCACACCGATCTCGGAAAACCACTTTTGTATGGACCTCGCTTTGTGCACAGGGGCATTGTCATGTTGAAACAGGAAAGGACTTTTCCCAAACGGTCACCACAAAGTTGGAAGCACAGAATCGTCTAGAATGTCATTGTGTGCTGTAGCGTAAAGATTTCCCTTCAATGGAACTAAGGGTAGTCATTTGGCGCTCCCAAGTGGCGCAGCGGTCTAAGGCACTGTATCTCAGTGCTACAGGCGTCACTACAGACAATGGTTCATTTCCAGGCTGTATCACAACCGACCGTGATTGGGA
Organism: Salvelinus sp. IW2-2015; assembly: GCF_002910315.2. NCBI lineage: Eukaryota > Metazoa > Chordata > Actinopteri > Salmoniformes > Salmonidae > Salvelinus > Salvelinus sp. IW2-2015. The sequence continues at coordinate 30,559,258 of NC_036868.1, read as the reverse complement.
GTCCCATAGGGCGGCGCACAATTTGCCCAGTGCTGTCCGGGTTAGGGTTTGGCTGGGGTAGGCCGTCATTGTAAATAAGAATTTCTTCTTAAGTGACTTGCCTAGTTAAATAAAGGTTAAAAAAATAAATAAAATAATAAATGAAAGGGGTCTAACCCGAACCCGACAAACAGTTCTTGTGCTGACGTTGCTTCCAGGGGCAGTTCGGAACTTGGTAGTAATTTTTGCAACCGAGGACAGACGATTTTTCCGTGCTTCGACACTCAGCAGTTCCACGTGCTTTGAGCTGGTGTGGCCTACCACTTTGCGGCTGAGCCATTGTTGCTCCTATACTTTCCACTTCACAGTAACAACACTTACAGCTGACTGAGACAGCTCTAGCAGGGAAGAAACTAGACGACATAAGAGTTTCATCCGAGGACGGTGCCACGTTGAAAGTCACTGAGCTCTTCAGTAAGGCCATTCTACTGCCAATGTTTGTCTATGGAGATTGCATGGCTGTGTGAAGTATCCGAATGCACTAATTTGAAGGGGTGTCCACATACTTTTGTATATATAGTGTATGTGTAAAATCCTATTCGTAGTCGTGGATTAATTTACTTCTACCAAATACCTTCTATGAAGGTTTTCGATTAACGTAATGGAAAACCTTAATGAAAGGCATCAGGTAGGATTAAATTAATTTTATCTTGGATGCTGTCTCTAGTTAATTATATTCCAATTTATGAAATCACGCTTTTCTTCCTTTCCTACCCACTTCTCAGTACTAGGTATTCAGACTTACCTTATGAAGGTGCATAATGTACTTTGCAGGCATTGTTCCCTTGCGCGAGCTGAATAAATATAATTCAACAGCTGAAAACCCTCCCTCTTGCTGGCCAACAGATTTCATTGTGGAGGTTTCATCCAGTAGGGTTTTCAGTACATTTATCTTAAGCCATCCCTTTAAATACGGTGTACCTTTAATTACATTTTGTTGACAGACTAGAATACATTGAGAGAACAGGTTCAGAAAATAGGGATCAATGAAAGAATGCCATCTATGCATCTTGGTCTCGGTTTCAGCACCAACTGAGAGATTTAAAAATATTCTGATCTTGTAGATTATTTAGGCAAATGTTTAGGTTAGGAAAGTATGTATGAATCATAAATAAACAGGCTTGGAGAAAGCACAAAATATATTGATGATTAAAACATATAATGGTTTGATTCATCCTGAAAGTTGTCATGTTCAAGTTCAATCCATGAAATTTTGGAAGGTGCAAAAAAAGTGTACAATAGGGGTTGAAAAATAGTCCTATGAATCTACCCTAATTCTCACTTATCATGGAACTGTATGACAATGGTCCAGTCATTGTGAACCATGCGCCAGGCCCTAGGTTTAACCTACTACATGTGGTCTGAGTTCCATAATGATTCAACTAGGCTACATGTCCCAAATGATTGAACAACGTTAGTCTAATATGATCCACTAATGTTAGCGACCCTCAGGAACAATTTACACGGACGTGACGGTAACACTTTACTTGACACCATGTCATAACCATGTCATAACACTATTATGACCCATGTATTTACATCTGTTGTGACATATTGCATTATTTTCTGGCTCGTTATGACACCTAACAGTGTCAAAACCAACATGTATTAAAATATTTTTTTCCCCTGCCAAGAAGTTTCTTTTCGTTTGAAAGTTTGTTTCTTAAATCCTTGTTGTTGTTATGTTTTCTAAATAACTTGTAGAAAATGCATTATGATCATCCTGTGTCACTTTTCTTGGACTAAGAAAATGCACTTTGTGACACTGTCAAGAAGCATTATGACCATCATAATCATATAAGCCAGATAGGCCTATCACATACATGTCCTCATCAGTCAAAAAGAGGGTGTATTGTCCTGCTCCTGAACTCTTCTCCTGCATTCATCCCAGTCATCAGCAAAAGAGCATTGGGGTAGGTACATGTCTGACATCAACGTGTGCGCAATTACAATGATAATTTAATATGGTCAATTTCAGAAAATGTTATATAACATAAACATTCTCTTGACACACAGGCTATGGTGTAATGGAATGTTTTGACTTGTGTGGTAGGTTTTGTGGGGTTTGACACACTTGTGTAGTTGTCATAACCAGCCATAAAATAACACAAAATATGTCACAACAGGTCTAAATATATGTGTCCAGAGTGTTATGACCATATTATAACATGCTATGACAAGTTATGTCAGCTGTTATGCGGTATTATGACACGGTTATGACCGTTAGGATGTAGATGTAAAGTGTTACCTACGTGACAGAGGAAAGAAAGGTAAACAGAATGGAATGAGGCAAAATGTAAGTTACAAATTGAAGAAAGCTAACACTTATGTAACAGTTATAAATGTATGTGGGTATTATTGACGGTGGCTCCCGATAGGGGATAATAATTAACATGATTCAACATCTAATATAAAAAAGCCAAGGCATAGGCTATAATTAAAACATTCTAAAGTGCATACATCTACTCGGCAGATTCCGCCCTACAGAAGCCTATAGCGTGGGTGTCCAAATTCCATGCAAATTATGAGGGCATACAATACAAATGTGGAATAATGGCACAGCTATTTATAGCCTATTTTACTGTGGAATGTTGATATGATTTTCAGTTTGCTTCCGTATGGCTGGTTTCACATTTGTCTCCAGGGATCATAAGGGAAAATCTTCGAAAACAATTGCTATGTGTATTTACCACCCCCCATCTACAAAAAATGATGACTCATTTACCTAGCTCTTAGCAATAGCTCTTAGTAATTTAGAAATTGCATTGCATGGAGAATGCTGTTATTTCTATCGTAAAAAATGAAGTAGATACTTTTTCCACTTGGAACCGGCAGGTTCGCTCGACATTATTAAAATAAAATAAAATATGTCACATGCGCCTAATACAACAGTGAAATGCTTACTTACAAGCCCTTAACCAACAATGCAGTTTTAAGAAAGATTAGAGTTAAGAAAATATTTACTGAATGAACTAAAGTAAAAAAGCAAGTAATACAACAAAATAACAATAACAAGACTATATACGTATACAGAGGTTACCAGAACCGAGTCAAAGTGGGGGGTACAGGTTAGTCGAGGAAATTAAGGTAATATGTACATTATCAGTCAAAAGTTTGGACACACCTACTCATTCACGGGTTTTTCTTAATTTTAACTATTTTCTATTGAATATGGAATCATGTTGTAACCAAAAAAGTGTTAAACAAATCAAAATATATTTTATATTTGACATTTTTCAAAGTAGCCACCCTTTGCCTTGATGACAGCTTTGTACACTCTTGGCATTCTCTCAACCAGCTTCATGAGGTAGTCACCAGGAATGTATTTCAATTAACAGGTTTGCCTTGTTAAAAGTTCATTTGTGGAATTTCTTTCCTTCTTAATGCGTTTAAGCCAATCATTTGTGTTGTGACAAGGTAGGGGTGGTATACAGAAGATTGCCCTATTTGGTAAAAGACCAAGTCCATATTATGGCAATAACTTTGAACGTTTCTTCAAGTGCAGTCGTAAAAACCATCAAGTACTATGATGAAACTATCTTTCATGAGGACCGCCACAGGAAAGGAATACCCAGAGTTACCTCTGCTGCAGAGGATAAGTTCATTGGAGTTACCAGCCTCAGAAATTGCAGCCAGAATAAATGCTTCACAGACTTCAAGTAACAGAAGCATCTCAACATTAACTGTTCAGAGGAGACTGTGTGAATCAGGCCTTCATGGTCGAATTGCTGCAAAGAAACCACTACAAAAGGACACCAATAATAAGAAGAGACTTGCTTGGGCCAAGAAACATGAGCAATGGACATTAGACCGGTGGAAATCTGTCCTTTGGTCTAATGAGTCCAAATTTGAGATTTTTGTTTCCAACCGCCGTGTCTTTGTGAGACGCAGAGTAGGTGAACGGATGATCTCCACATGTGTGTTTCCCACCGTGAAGTATGGAGGAAGAGGTTTGAGGGTGTGGGGGTGCTGTGCTGGTTACACTGTCTGTGATTTATTTAGAATACAAGGCACACTTAACCTGCATGGCTACCACAGCATTCTGCAGCGATACGCCATCCCATCTGGTTTGCGCTTAGTGGGACTATCATTTGTTTTTAACAGGACAATGACCCAAAACACACCTCCAGGCTGTGTAGGGGCTATTTGACCAAGAAGGAGAGTGATGTTGCTGCATCAGATGACCTGTCCTCCACAATCACACGACCTCAACCCAATTGAGATGGTTTGGGATGAGTTGGACCGCAGAGTGAAGGAAAAACAAGTGCTCAGCAAAACCCTTGAATGAGCAGGTGTGTTCACACTTTTGACTGGTACTGTACATGTACAGTAGATAGGGGTAAAGTTACTGTGCCTAGATATAAACATTGATGGTTTCCTTTATTTATTTATTTATTTTTATTTTACCGTTATTTTACCAGGTAAGTTGACTGAGAACACGTTCTCATTTGCAGCAACGACCTGGGGAATAGTTACAGGGGAGAGGAGGGGGATGAATGAGCCAATTGTAAACTGGGGATTATTAGGTCACCGTGATGGTTGAGGGCCAGATTGGGAATTTAGCCAGGACACCGGGGTTAACACCCCTACTCTTACGATAAGTGCCATGGGATCTTTAATGACCTCAGAGAGTCAGGACACCCGTTTAACGTCCCATCCGAAAGACAGCACCCTACACAGAGCAGTGTCCCCAATCACTGCCCTGGGGCATTGGGATCTTTGTTTAGACCAGAGGAAAGAGTGCCTCCTACTGGCCCTCCAACACCACTTCCAGCAGCACCTGGTCTCCCATCCAGGGACTGACCAGGACCAACCCTGCTTAGCTTCAGAAGCAAGCCAGCAGTGGTATGCAGGGTGGTATTTACATTTTACATTTTAGTCATTTAGCAGACGCTCTTATCCAGAGCGACTTACAGTAGAGTGCATACATTTTATTACATTTTTTACATACTGAGACAAGGATATCCCTACCGGCCAAACCCTCCCTACCGGCCAAACCCTCCCTAACCCGGACGACGCTATGCCAATTGTGCGTCGCCCCACGGATCTCCCGGTTGCGGCCGGCTGCGACAGAGCCTGGGCGCGAACCCAGAGACTCTGGTGGCGCAGCTAGCACTGCGATGCAGTGCCCTAGACCACTGCGCCACCCGGGAGACATGCTGTAAAGGTGGTATGCTGTAAAGGTGCTGGAATTATGAGAGAATTAGGTCAAGGTCCGAATATGGCTTATCTCTGTAGACACATCTTCATTTCTTTAGATCTCCACCCCAGAACAAATAGCAAGTGAATAGCATGCTATTCTCATGCTTAAGTTTAAAGTCAGAATACGCAAAGAGAGAGACGTGCATATAAAAGGGAATAACTTTCCATTTAAGCACGCAGAATTGGGGCCTTATGCTCGGTACATACTCCAAGAAAAAGTTGTCGTCCAATTTGGACATTTTCCCTCCGTTTCTGCCCACACCAATCTACTAATTGTTTGCAACAAATATTGGTTGCTAGCCTAGCTATGCTATTGTGATAGTCCCATCAAAAATTGCAGCCTACAACTTTAGAACTTACATATACTTTAGTTCATAGCTTCAAATGTTTGTCTCGTTGTCTGCTAAATGTTAGCCCGCTCTGTACTCACTACCACTGTGTGAACTGGCGCTCGGCACCCTGGTCCTCGTCTAGGCACAGGTCACGAGCGTCTTATTATTTGGTTTCTCCCATGTCGGGGTGTGTTTACAAAGTCGAATGTAAATGCTAATGGTTCGTCTAGTTGTGTCTTTATATTGTGTAAGGTGTTAAGTGTGGTCAATTAGAATGTAATTGAGCATTACAAATGTAGGATCTTCATTTGATCACCCTGTTGCAGGAGTATTTTCCTGCAATGCTGGAAATGTACAACTTGTAGTGTATTTGAGATTTAAAAAGGCTTCTGATGTTTGTACTTCCACTTTGAAATGTCAGACTCCCTTGTGAAAAATGTATAAACTCTTTCAAAATATCCATTAATTATAATCCACATAATAATTCACATTTACTGCAGGATTATTTTCCTGCTGTAGCAAATTAGCTCAAATTAGAATCCTACATATGTCGTACAAGTAGACTATTGCCAGAGAAGTGTATTATTCATGTTCATTAGTAATTTACCTGTTTAAAGGTGTTAGCCTACTGGTTTATCCCAGGTTAGGGCAGGAGAGCTGTTAGGCTGGGTTTACCCAGTTAGCCCAATTCTGATCTTTTTTCCACCAGTTGGTCTTTTGAACAATCACATCAGAACTTTTCACATCAGATCTATTTCAGAGCCGATCTGATTGGTCAAAAGACCAATTAGTGAAACAAAGATCAGAATTGGGCTACCTGTGTAAACGCAGCCTTAGGTAGCGTTCCTCTGCTCATACGTTGCGTTCCCCTGCTCATACGTCGCATGCATCAACCAATGGTTGCGTGCCAAGTCAGAGACTATAACATAACGTGGATTACTGATACATAAAATACCTATCCAGGCGTTGTATGATCTGGTATGCGTCAGCAACATCTAGGCAGAGGAACACGCTCTCAGTAACGTGTCACGTAGTTACTCTTATTGACTGATTTATTCTCATAAACACAAATGTGTTTGGCCTTTTGTGCTCGAGTCGCCCGTTGCTATTTTGCACAAGTAAGTTTATTACAGTTTCTAGGAAAAGTCTACACACCCCTTGCACAGTCTTCACATTTTGCTGCCTTAACTTCACTAGGGTAGGGGGCAGCATTCTGAATTTTGGATGAAATGCATGCCCAATTTAAACTGCCTGCTTCTCGGGCCCAGAAGATATGATATGCATATAACTGGTAGATTTGGATAGAAAACACTCTAACGTTTCCAAAACTGTTAAAATAGTGTCTGTGAGTATAACAGAACTGATTTGGCAGGCGAAAACCTGAGATAAATCCATTCAGGAAGTAGTTTGTTTTTGTTTTTGTAGTTTTCTATTCAATGCCATTACAGTATCCATTGACTTAGGACTCAAACTGCAGATTCTATGCCTTCCACTAGATGTCAACAGTCTTTAGAAATAGTTTCAGGCTTGTATTCTGAAAAATGAGGGAATAAGAGCATTCGGAATGACTGGACGTTAAAGTGTCGCAGAGCTTTTTCATGCGCTCGACAGAGAGAGAGCAATTATTGTTTACCTTTTAAATTGACAACGTTATTGTCCGGTTGAAATATTATTTAGGCTAAAAGCAACCTGAGGATTGAATATAAACATCGTTTGACATGTTTCTATGAACTTTACGGATACAATTTTGATTTTTTTGTCTCTGACTCTGACTCTGTTCTACTTGGCTGGTTACTGTTTGTAATGAATTGTCTAGTGGGCTATGTTCTCAAATAATCGTAAGGTATGCTTTCGCCATACAGCATTTTTTAAATCTGACACCGTGGCTGGATTCACAAGACGTTCATCTTTAAAACTATGTAAAATTTGTTTTGTTTTCTGAATTTTTATAATGAGTATTTCTGTATTTGAATTTGGCGCCCAGCAGTTTCACTGGCTGTTGAAGAGGTGGGACGCTAACATCCCACATACCCAAGAGAGGTTAAAATGAAATCTAAAAAGGGACTAACGTAGATTTTTTTATTACAGATTGTATACTCCACATTTTCAAAGTGAAAAAATGTGTCCAAAATATAATAAAAAAAATATATATATATACTAAGACGTCTTGATCGTGAGTGTGTTCACACCCCAGAGTTAATAATTGGTGAAAGCACTTTTGGTAGCCATTACAGCTGTAAATTAATTTGAAAAAGATTCTACCAACTTTGCACAACATTTAGGGAAACATATAAGCTCAGTACATGTGGTTGATAGTCATTGATGGACAGCAATTTTCAAACCTTGCATCACACCCTAATCTGTTTCACCTGACTTTGTTCTTGTCTCCACCCCCCTCCAGATGTCACCCATCTTCCCCATTATCCCCTGTGTATTTATACCTGTGTTCTCTCTCTGTTGCCAGTTCGTCTAGTTTTGGCAAGTCAACCAGCAGGTTTTTCCTTGCTCCTGCTTTTTCCATATCTCTGTTTTTCTAGGCCTCCCGGTTCTGACCTTTGCCGGCCCTGACACTTAGCCCGCCTGCCTGACCATTCAGCCTGCCCTGACCTCAAGATTGCCTGCCACTCTGTACCTCCTGGACTCTGACTAGGTTTATGATCTTTTGCCTGTCCACGAACTGTCTCTTGCCTGCCCCTTGTTTCTAATAAATATTAGAGACTTGAACCATATGCCTCCCGTGTCTGCATCTGGGTCTCGCCCTGTATCGTTATACCTTGTCTCTGATTTTCATTTGTGTCAGGACTGATACTGGACCACTCAGGAACACTCAACACATCTTTGGAAAGCCATTCTGGTGTGTCTTGGTATTAAAATGTGTGTAATTCTCCCGCTGAAAAATAACTCTATCCCAGAGACCTATCATAACCCCCCCCCCCCCCCCCCCCCACATTCTGAAATTTAATTTTCAAAACGAGGCAAGTGGTCAGGTAGGCTGCTTGGAGTGTTCATCCGACTAGATACATTTTTTAAAAGTATGTCCTCCCACTTCTAAAACCAAAGTTGCGCCCTTGGTTGCACGTGATCCTCTAACTTCGACTCAATTGTTGCTACTCCAGAGCTTCCTTGTCACGCTCGTCATAATAACTGGACCAAAGCGCAGCGTGATCTGGGTTCCACATCCTTCATTACTATGTGAAACTCACAGCAAAACAATTAGCGAAGAAAATGCAGTGCTCACAGGCACTACACAAAAACAAGATCCCACAAACAACAGGTGGGAAAAGGCTGCCTAAATATGATCCCCAATCAGAGACAACGATTGACAGCTGCCTCTGATTGGGAACCATACCAGGCCAACATAGAAAACGAAAAACTAGAATGCCCACCCTAATCACACCCTGATCTAACCAAATAGAGAAATAAAAAGGCTCTCTAAGGTCAGGGCGTGACACTCCTAAATAGGCTGCTGTGTTATCTATCTTGACAAACCTAACAAAATAAGAACTCAGTTTTAAAGAGCAGTACAAGATGAGGCCATACTGTTGTATCTAAGGAAGACGCCTCTGGAGAAGATAAAGGATGACATCCCTCATTCCTCCATAACAAAGCAAAGAATATCCAACAACAACATTCCAAAACCACCCACATACAGAACAGAAGGAGATGTTTCAAGTTATTTTACATGCTTGGATTCCCACTTATGTGCTCCATGCATAATTCATCTGTGATTTAGACAGCTTTGTTTGCTTAGCTCGACTTTCCCCCAGACTTTGTTGGTGACAAAGTTAGTTTTCATTCGAAGGCTTCAGAGGTGACAACAGATGTGTGCCTACACTGTTCAACATCAATACATCACAGTCCTCTTTGAGGTGGAAAACAAACTAGTTTGAAATGGAGGTAAATATGAATTTCTTTGAAAAGTATTTGAACTTTTAGCCTGCTCAAAGTTTTAACACTGTAAAAAAAAATATTTCTCAAAATATTTGTGGCCTACTTATCGGCCTAATCCAATATCTTACAATAACACCTCAAAAGATAGAAGTAGAACACATCAGAGAGGAAATAGAGAAAAATAGCTGTGGTAGCATGACAGAGGTGTGATGTAGCCTATATTCTATTATAGATATGAGAGTTGACAGGTAGAATACAAGGAGATTAAGAAGAAAGAAAGAGAAGGAAAGAGAAGAGAGAACTTCCCAAGGGACATCCATCACTGTGTGGAAGAGACAAGCCTAGATCTGTTTCATCCACTCTTGTACTACAGGCTCCAGCCGTGAATTCATTTCACCAGATCAAAAGAGAAGTGCCACTGTGGTAAGAAGTTGTTATTGATAGTCGATGAAAGAAAGCTGAAATCCTGTGTATCAACTTTGATGGGTGAATATTATTTTGTTCTACCTTCCATCAAAAACCCCCCCCGAAATATAGCTCGTCTGCTTGTTAACCGAGTAACCTTGTGACATTGACTTTGGCACTAGGAGACGTGTTGTAAAGACCTCAACCCACACTTTAAGTGCTAACCTTTGAGATGCAGCCTTGAGATGTATATTCCTGTCCAAGTGTGCTCCCCCAGGAGGCCTGTCAGACCAGGCAAGAGAGAAAAACATGAACTCATTGATCTAACCTGTCACCTTTCTACATATGCTTGACTTGAACCTATGGCTGCACCTGTGACCGCCAATGCAGTTTTTTCACACGGTGAAACACACTGTAAAAAATATATGTTGATTCAGCGTACAATTGTAAGGCAACCAGCTGCAATAGGATTGTGACTTTGCTCAACATTTGGACATATAGCAACTTCGAATTTTAGGTTGAGTGAACATACAGCGCATTCGGAAAGTATTCAGACCCCTTGACTTTTTCCACATTTTGTCACGTTACAGCCTCATTCCAAAAATTGTGTCAATTGTTTATTTTCCAAAATCAATCTACACACAATACCATAATGACAAAACAAAAGCTGTTTAAAAAAAATGTTTGTACATAAAAAAAAGAAAGGAAATATGACATTTATAATAGGTATTCCGACCCTTTACTCAGTACTTTGTTGAAGCACCTTTGGCAGCGATTACAGCCTTGATTTTTCTTGGGTGTGAGGCTTGTATTTAGGGAGTTTCTCCCATTGTTCTCTGCAGATCCTTTCAAGCTCTGTCAGGTTGGATGGGGAGCATTGCTGCACAGCTATTTTCAGGTCTCTCCAGAAATGTTAGATCGGGTTCAAGTCCGGGCCCTGGCTGGGCCACTCAAGGACATTTAGCGACTTATCACGAAGCCACTCCTGCGTTATCTTGGCTGTGTGCTTAGGGTCGTTGTCCTGTTGGAAGGTGAACCTTCGCCCCAGTCTGAGGTCCTGAGTGCTCTGGAGCAGGTTTTCATCAAAGATCTCTCTGTACTTTGCTCCCGTTCATCTTTCCCTCGATCCTGACTAGTCTCCCAGTCCCTGCTGCTGAAAAACATCCACAGCATGATGCTGCCACCACCATGCTTCACTGTAAGTTTCCTCCAAATGTGACGCTTGGCATTTAGGTCAAATAGTTCAATCTTGGTTTCACCAGACCAGAGAATCTTATTTTTCATGGTCTGAGAGTCCTTTAGGGGCCTTTTGGCAAACTCCAAGCGGGCTGTCGGATGCTTTTTACTGAGGGGTGGCTTCCGTCTGGCCACTCCACCATAAAGGCCTGATTGGTGGAGTGCTGCAGAGATGGTTGTCCTTGTGGATGGTCCTCACCTCTTCACAGAGGAACTCTGGAGCTCTGTCAGATTGACCATCGGGTTCTTGGTCACCTCCCTACCCAAGGCTCTTCTCCCCAGATTTCTCAGTTTGTCCACGCGGCCAGCTCTAGGAAGAGTCTTAGTGGTTCCCAACTTCTTCCATTTAAGAATGATGTGTTCTTGGTGATCTTCAATGCTGCAGAAATGTTTTGGTACCCTTCCCCAGATCTGTGCCTTGTCACAATCCTGTCTCTATGGACAATTCCTTCGACCTGATGGCTTGGTTTTTGGTCTGGCATGCACTGTCAACTTTGGAACCTTATATAGACAGGTGTATGCGTTTCCAATTTCGAGTCTCATAGCAAAGGGTCTGAATACTTATGTACATAAAAAAAACTTTTTGCTTTGTCATTATTAGGTATTGTTTGTAGATTGAGGATTTTAGTTTATTTAATAATTGTATATATTTTAGAATTAGGCTGTAACGTATCAAAATGTGGTAAAAGGTCTGAATACTTTCCGAATGCATTATACAATTCAACTTGAGAATGTATTCTACCTTATTTGCATATCTCCCAGTGCAAAATGAAACTCTTTATGACAATAGATTACATACAGTATATAATAAGGCCTTTCTTTAAGGGTCAGTGGTCAAACACAGTGGTCTGAAACTCCCGGTTTACAGGCCACATCAAGCCTACAAGTCACATTATGCTGGCTTGCAAAGTGATGTGTAATTCCTGTTGGAATCCAGCCAGAGTGAGTATCTCCAACAATTGGAACATATAAGCACTTATAACCTGCATTGAGAATGACTGCCAATGGGTGCACTAACCACTTCAATTTGTTTTGTTCTATATTTATGTTATTTCCCTCAACAAGCTTTTTGAAATTCAGCTAAGAGCAGATTTTGTTGAGTGTACAAACATTAACACATTAGCTCAAATTCTTAATGTGAAGTCCACTCAACTCACAGAATAACTCTTATTAAGCAATTGGTTAAATTGGCTTTTTTTTTTTTTTTTTTTTACAGTGCACAGAGACTGGGGACTTATGACCATGCGATACAGATCGATCGAAGCATTTGCAACATTGGTAGATCAACATGGAGTTCTATCACTCACCCATTGACCTGTACAGTATAAGGTGTTAACATGATACAACAGGCTTGTCTCCACCAGTTTGACAACACTATTGCTTTATGCCTTCTGGCGTTTTCACTCTACAGGATCCAGGAAACTAGAATGAGGTAAATATTGTAAGTTATTTGGACACATATGGACACATTCTTCTGTAAATTATAAGTACACATTCTACCGTAAATTATAAGTACACATTCTACCGTAAATTATATGTACACATTCTACCGTAAATTATATGTACACATTCTACCGTAAATTATATGTACCACATCTCTACCGCTAAATTATATGTACACATTCTACCGTAAATGATATGTACACATTCTACCGTAAATGATATGTACACATTCTACCGTAAATGATATGAACCACATTCTACCGTAAACTATATGTACACATTCTACCGTAAATAATTACACATTCTACCGTAAATTATATGTACACATTCTACCGTAAATTATATGTACACATTCTACCGTAAATTATATGTACACATTCTACCGTAAGCCTTGGAACCGTCAGCAGTTCTTAGTCAAAGTGTAATATTGTGTTGTCCACTCAATGTGTTGTGTTGTCCACAATATTCATCGCCACAGCACTATGGTAAACCCAAGGCTAATGGCCACTGTAGCAGCCTGGTGTTGGACATGCTGTTGTGGGCCATGGCTGGTTGGTTGGGACCATGGCTGGTTGGTTGGGACCATGGCTGGTTGGTTGGGACCATGGCTGGTTGGTTGGGACCATGGCTGGTTGGTTGACTGGCCCAAGGAGCAGAGCGTGCCAAGCCAACACTATCCCGTCCTGTCGTTTTGCCTCTAGCAAAGGCATCCAGGTTCAGGGCACAGCCAACATAACATATGGCATATCAACCATGATGGCCATCCTTGGTGAACGATCTAATGACGGCCCACAATGCACTGGGGGAACCAGATGAGCTGCCCTACATGCCCATGGCCTCTACACAGCTTGTTCGAGGCTTTGAATTAGCTCTCAGCTATCTACCTCAAAACTGTGTTTTTTTCAAGAATGCATGTGGCTAGTGCATGGCAGATTGAGTACAGGTCAAAGGATCATTTGAAAGGCAAATGATGCATGAGAAGTTGATTAGGATTCAAGGGAGTTTCAAGCCAAAATAATGAATCTGGAGCTGATGATTGACAATAAGAGAATTAGACTTGGCGAAGGACTATGCAAAAACCACAAAATGGATTTATGTCAACGGTCGCGTCACTAGGATATTGTTTTTCTGGCATCTGTTAAGACAAAATATGGTGTGAACACCATGCACAGCACAGTATGTGCCCCCCCCCATCCTCCCTGAGTGACTGATCCCTGCATAGCTGATGAATAATTAACACTAGGACATGATGCTCTAAAGAGCTTTGACACCCCTCAGATAGTCACACCATTTACCGACTGTATCTTAATGGTAACTATATTATACCAATTGCCCCTAGAAATTATTTCCTTATGCACAATGAGTATTTAACACGGACCTACTTATGTATCCATTAATATGGCACATACAGTARGGCCTCAGTAAAGGAACATACCATACAATCATACAATATCTGCCCTTTAAGCGCAAGGGTGACAATAAATGACAAACAATCGTCATAGAAATTGTGGGGGAAAAAATATAAGCAATATTGTTKTCGGTAGTTTCCTATACCATATGTAGACCGTGTTCAGAAGAGTTGTGTCTGAACAGTGTGTTCCTCTGATGTGACGATGACTACTGGGTTGCCCACAAGCCAAAGGGGCAACATTAAGGGTAACCAGTGACATGCAATCAACTGCAGTGATGCGTGCACTGCACCCCTTTTCCTATCACATCACACGGCATTTTGTTTGAGCAATTTGGAATGGTTAAAGCACTTGGTGTGTGCCGTACACCGACTGCACATGACGTGCGTAACCTTCTCTGTCCAAACAAACAGCGGGTTAGTCATTCCTCGGTACGCCCTCAAGACACCAAGGGAGGCCGTGTTTTTGAAGTGCGTGTGGGGTGCAGGTCAGGAGCATATTGCTGAGATTTGTTCTTCTTCCTGGATACAGAGGTGTTTTGAGAGAGGAGAGGTTCGATGCTATTCCAGACATTTATAGTATTTTAGGTCTGTGAAGCTACYTGTACGTAATGATATATATTTTTTCAACGATATGGCGAAAAAATGCTAACTTACAGTATGTATTTTGTGATGTAGTTGTTCCTGGTGCASCACTACCCASAGCATTGGAGTGTATASAGATTTACAGTACATGTGATCCTACTATATATTCCTCTGCTGCAAGCCATTGGAGCATGCTGAGCTTTCCCTCTAGGCATCTCTACGGGGATGTACTGTGTACCATCCACTACATGTTGTTTGTCTCCTCTGACTCGCTCTGAGGCCTGTTCAGTCACCCGGGTTGACTGTGGTTCAGCCAGGCGTCTAGAGAGTCTTCAAAGGGGGTGTAAAAGTCCAACACACGTCTTTGGCTCCTCTGACACCAAAGTCAAGCGTCGCCTGTTTGAACCTGGACTCCCTTCTGCAGCGCTCCTGTGGACTGACCCTGTCCCCCCATACACAGCCAGCCATGCAGAAAGACAGAGCGAGAGAAAGAGTGAGATAGAGAGAGAGAGAAAGAAAGAAAGAGGAGAGGGAGAGAGAACAGGGGCGAGAGAGAGAGAGAGAACAGGGGCGAGAGAGAGGAGAGAGAGAGCGAGTAAGTCTCACTGGGCTCAATGTAGGGAGGCTTGTCAGGAAAAAAGCCTTTGTTTATTTTCGCTAGGTTCACCGTTCTGTGCTACTCTCTCTGTGTTTGACCTGTCAGCCATGACAATCAATACTACACAGAGAAGCGGGCGGTTGTGGAAGAATGGAAATAAATGTTACGCTGGACTTCGTTGAGCAGCTAAAAAATAATCCTTGATAACCTTGTACGAAATAATTCATTTTTGAAATGTCAAATTCCTTTTAATTTAACTATCCTTGCTAGAATAAGCTTAGCTACTAAAACCCTTGAAATCTCAGGATTACCTCAATATTTCAAATTTAGATATAGCCTCAAGCACAGTGCAGACTAATTTCCTGGTGTGACCAAATGAATGAAAAACATAATTTGTTGAAATGAGTGAAAACACGCACGCACTTGCGCACACGCACACGCACTGCACACACACCACACTTGCACACACACACACACACATTGCACACACACACACACACGCACACACACTGCACACACACCACACACACGCACACACACACACACACACCACACACACACACACCACACACACACACACACACACACACACACACACACCACACACACCACAACACACACACACACACACACACACACACACAACACACACACACACACACACACACACACACCACACACACACACACACACACACACACACACACACATTCTCTGAACCTAGGATGGGAATGGGCTTATAGATACATAAATGGAGGTTTTTGTTAATAATGTATTGAAAGTGCAACTGGGCAAAATATCGTACTTATGTGATGGGAATAGGGTCGTCTAAGCGGTGTGGATGTCTTACCAGTTCGCAGGAAATGTATTTTCAAAGCTCACCGCAATACAAAACCAAGACCATACGAAGAACAATCACCACAACCACAATGCAAATCCATTACACCTTTACAATAGACGAGCAGTGTTGAGGGCTCCTCTGCAAGCCGGTCCATTGATTATATAACCCATTTCCACAGCCTTCGTTAAAGCCGTCCAATCGAAACAAATCTGCTAGGCAGAGCAGCCAATCATTACCGAACCACAATCTATTACCCCACGGAGTCTTCCTGGTGATAAACAAATGGACAACAGCTAATTGGATGCATCTCTCATTGGATGACAGGAAAGGAAGTGTTTAGATTTAAACTGTTCATTACCAGGAACAACAACCCCTAATGTAGGAGGGAGGGGTTAAAACATCACACTGAAAATAATGCATGTATTACATATGGTTTCCAATTACACGGAACAAAAATATAAACTCAACACGTAAAGTGTTGGTCCAATGTTTCATGAACTGAAATAAGAGATCTCAGACATTTTCCATACGCACAAAAACCTTATTTGTCTTACATTTTGTGCACACATTTGTTTACATCCCCGTTAGTGAGCATTTCTCCTTTGCCAAGATAATCCATCCACCTGACAGGTGTGGCCTATCAAGAAGTTCAATAAACAGCATGTTCATTACACAGGTGTACCTTGTGCTGTGGACAATAAAAGGCCACTCTAAAATGTGCAGTTTTGTCACACAACTCAATGCCAGAGATGTCTCAAGTTTTGAGGGAGCAGGCAATCAGCCTGCTGACTGCAGGAATGTCTATCAGAGCTGTTGTTAGATCATTTAATTTAAATTTCTCTACCATAAGCTGCCTCCAACGTCGTTTTAGAGAATTTGGCAGTACGTCCAACCGGCCTAACAACCGCAGACCACGTGTAACCACGCCAACCCAGGACCTCCACATCTGGTTTCTTCACCTTTGGGTTCATCTGAGACCAGCCATCGAGCTGATGAAACTGTYAGTTTGCACAACCAAAGAATTTCTTCACAAATTGTCAGAAACCGTCTCAGGGAAGCTGAGTTTATTTCAATTGACGGATTTCCTTATATGAACTGTAACTCAGTATAATCTTTGAAATTGTATATTTTCTTCAGTGTAGGACCAACATCAACTGAGTTGAATATATGCAAAACAGTTGCGACTGAATGCTGGGCTGGGTAAAACTGGTATTGGTGGAGGAGTGTTTCAATTTAGCCTTTTCAATGGTTTATCAAACAATACATTTCCTAGATGAAAAAGTGGAAAGCTTTATTCATCACCAGTGGTAAAATGCTGACAAGGTAACCCCTCAGCCGATCTCCTCTCCGTCGCAGCTTCTGCATCTGTCACAGCCTCAAAGCAGATGTTCCTATGAGGAGAGGCACAATTCAGACACCCCCTACCCACCTACACCCACCCGTTAATCCTGATACCCCCACCCCCTGGAACCCCTTATATCCACTTCATTACCTCTCATCTACAGACTATTTGAGTGGGGAGACACCGAGGTGTGAGTCCAACTGTTAGCTTTACTGCAAAGTGCTGCATATGGTGATGCAACCTGCCCTGTTAAAAATGACTGGRTTACAATAACATGCTGACAGGGGAGACTGGGCTGGACAGCAGGACTGGGTTACACTTGCTGGGCAGAGACCGTGTGGAACATCATGTACAGTAGCCTACATACAAATGTATAATCTGTTTCATAGTGATGGTACAGATCAGAGACATGGTGGCATAATGGTAAAAATGACACGTAAGAGTAAATATGTTTCATCCACTGATTTTGCCTTTCCAATAAATTTCAAACATTGACCGTTTACATTGATCATTTCTAAGTTWAGGTTACGTGCTTCACTGAACAAAGACAAGGACATCCTGGAGGGGAAACGTGCAGTTAGACCATCTGGTAGATTGCATCACTATACCGTCTCCCCTCGCGGCTCCAGGTCCAGCCACACCAGACAAGAATACCCTTGGGGCAAGGTCAATAGACTCCCCACCAGCTACTTTTAAGTGCCAGACAATAGTTTTTTTCCATMAGGAGAAAACAAGAAAGAAGAAAACGTGAAAGTTGTTTCTGATGAATCCGAGTTTATTGACCGTGGCTTTCTTCTAATGATTAAAAGTCTGATTATTATTTATTTTTTTACCTTTATTTAAATAGACAAGTCAGTTAAGAACAAATTCTTATTTACAATGACGGCCTACACCAGCCAAACCCTAACCCGGATGACGCTGGGCCAATTGTGCACCGCCCTATGGGACTCCCAATCACAGCTGGTTGTGATACAGCCTAGAATTGAACCAGGGTCTGTAGTGCTGCCTCTAGCACTGAGATGCAGTGCCTTAGACATCTGGGCCACTCGGGAGCCCAAGTAATCAACACGTAATCTTCTTACAGTATATAAAATTAGAGCAAAATCACCCCTTTGGAAAAACACACACACTCACCCGATCCATGTGGGTCAGGTATGGATATACAGAGCAGCTTTAKTTCTCTCCTCAGTTGATTAGCAGGGTGGTAAATCGGTCATAATCGGTCATGGTTCGTTTAAAAAGGGATTCACATTCATAACTCTCTCTTTGTTTGGAAGCATCTCTGCCTCCGGCCCTGAGGCTATTCCAGGCTGAGACGAAATCCTAAAACTGAACTTTCTATCACCTCCCTCCCGCACTGCCAGGGGGAAGAGAGAACGGCAGCAGGMGGATAACTGCTCTCTGCTGGGACTGTCTCTGATACACACACACGCAAGCACAGACACACACACGGCCCGTGAGAGGTTTACTGTACAGTCAGCAGGCCCTGTGGGACAGTCCTGTCAAGGCCAGAACATAGATAGACAAATTAAGAGAGGAGAGAGATGTACTGTACCATAACTAAGAGCAGAGGTGACATTGACAGCACAGCACGGATAACAAGAATGCTATGTCAGTTGTGAATGTACTATCAGGGTCATGCCTGTCTGGTGTGCCATGTCAAACAGGCGGGTTTAGAAAAAGCCACGAAAAGAAAAATAAAGACGGGTTGTTTGACAGAAAACATTGTAACTGGGCAATGTGGAATAGGTGAACTGTAAACTGTATACGCTGACTGCATTAGCTTTTGTTGCTGGAGRCATAACATGTTCAGAATACAACACATGCACCATGAATTCTATGCATTTCATATGGCACCTAGTTAGCTGTGAGCATCAGATTCCATCGACGTGCGGTGCAGCCAGCAAGCGAGTAATAAGAAGAGTATTTATGAGCTGCAGCGGTGTCACTGACATCTACATAACCTATTCACGAGGCTCATGATGGAATCACAGTTACCCGCCGTTCCAATCTCACAGGTGGCAGAGGGAGGAGGTGGGGGGCGAGAAAAAGAGAGAAGAGAGAAAGGAAGAGAAAGGTGCAGAGAGACACCAGGGGAGGGAGAGAAAAAGGGGAGAGCGATAGAGGAAGCGAGAGCAATTACTGGGACAAAAAGTCGAGTATTTCAATAAACCCGGGTGCCTGGGTTCTCTTCCACACATAGGGTAGCTTAAACCTGTGCTCTGCATATCAACGAAGCAGACACTGCAGCGCTGGAATACACAATCTACACAGACAGCAAGCCCAACAGGCCCCATGCCATTATTCATCTACTGCACAGGAGCGGATAGGGAGGAAAGCGAGCTTGACATGGCCCTGGGTAGAAAGGACAAGACATGGAGTTTCACACATCAGTGAGGAGCTTTCTCTCACTCTCTCTCAGGTCTATCAGGCTTCAGAAAGAAATTTCCCACAAAGCACTGTTCMAAGATTTTCCCTAAACTGTGATATGATCCAGTCCTGGTAGTTACAAGCCATTAAAACAAGGCCCTAAGGTGCATAGAGGCAACGTCCATCTGCAAACACTATCACTATCCACAGCTGAGCTATGTTTCAGTCACCAGGTAAAGGTGGGCGGCGYCACGTGTCCAGGAACACAAAGGGGGGAGCTGCAGGAGTCCCTCCCATCTCCGGGGCAATGGCAGATGGCAGCCTTCTCTGACTGTGTCTGACGCAATGCCTCCAAGGACGCACAGCGACCACCTCCTTGAGGTTTATAAGGACATAGTGTGACCCCCTACCTGAGGTTTATCATGGTTTATAAGGACACGGAGTGAACCCCCACCCAAGCGCCTAATCCTCAGCTGTGACTGTAACAAAGGGGACCCGAACCTCTGAGATGAAAATGTGATCGAGGCAAAGGTTACCTACACACTTCTGTGATCCATATACTGGACTTGACATTGGCTAAAAAAGGTCCTAGACATCGACACTGAATGACAGTTGTCTATTCAATAACACTAACTGTAAAATAGTGAGCAGGATGACAACACCACCCCACCCCAGTCTGTTTTCACCAACCTTCTTTGTGACTCTCTCTCTGGGCCCAGGGCCCATTATCAGTGCATTAAACCTAATAATGGAATATTGATCATAACTAATCAGCTAATGCTAGGTTAAGCCAGGCCACTGTCTGCTGAGTAGTGAGGTTGAATGTAGGGGGCCATTAACTCCACAGCAGAGCCCAGCGTCGCAGCACAGGTAGGAGCAGGCCATTAGTACCTTTCTGAGTGATGAATGGTCCTTAAGTACAGGGTTCCTCGCAATCCGCCGTAGGCTCATCACTATGGGGACGGGCGAAGTCCACCTCAGCGGCCGACTGGCCTGTTATTAACACGGGCAGTATGCACACTCCGCTCAGCCAGGGTTAGATGGTTAGCCTGGAGGGGAATTAGCCATGTGAGCTGCTAAGTAGTCATAAGTAGCACTTTCTACTGCTTATACATTCCAGGGAGGAGTCATGGGTTACAGCTAGGACTGTGGTTAACAGAGATGGGGTCAACTGGCAAGGTCAAATGCAGAAAACATGATTAAATGTCCTAAGGAGGGCGGGAAAATACATCATAAGGAAATTTCCATTCAGACAAAGACTGATACAAATCAATACAAATAAGATATCACAACCAGAGAGACAAACAGAGATGAGGTGATAACTGAGCAGGCAAGGGCAAAGACCAAYAAATGAAACAATGTTATTGCTCTGCCTGAGCTTGTAGGGAAAGAAGACAACCAGAGGAGACCCCGAGTCAGAGGCTATTTAGTCAGGCCAAGAAGAAAACCGCACAATGTTATTAACCATGTAACTTATTGACTTATTGTCATTGATTATTGTTTATCATTGGCATATGCTCTGACAGCATGTTAGAGTCGCAACCAATCAATTCAAGCAGATGTCACAAAGTGCTATACAGAAACCCAGCCRAYTACRCCAAAGCAAGCAATGCAGATGTAGAAGCATTGTGACATTCAAAAGCCACTCATCCATCTGCGATATCTTTGTTGCAGGTGCATGGCAACAGTTGAATAAAGCTTTGTAAAGCTTAATAAAGAGCAGTGATACTAGCAAGAGCAGTGTACGAGTATCTTATTCTTTCTCATCTGTCACAATGCATTYAAAAGCGCACCACAACCTATTATATTGAATTGACCTGAATTGATGTGTCTTGGCCAAGCCTGTATATGAARAGGATTGTTGAAACTGTTTTGTTTCAGAGTGAAAGCAGGGTTCAYGTAAGTGTTTTCCGCCGTCACAAACACAGGAAAGGCAAATAATGGTCCAATTACTTAGACTGTATGCACAGGTTTTCTGTCATGCATCCCGTTCCACCATTTCCATGTGTACAGTATGTGAAAGTGTGGCCGTGACACAGGGTGGGGCCAGTGGAGAGACAGAGAGGTACTGGACTAAGGATTAAGCTAACGCCGATGATGATATCAAAACCGACTGACTGATACACTTGGGTTCAACATTACAGTGACTCAGTCAGTAGCTATTCTGGAAGTAACCAAACTCTCCCACCATTTCTTTGACCTTTTTTTRCCTGTCATTCGAAAACGTGGATTCAATTTCGTTTGTGGCCAAACCGGCTGTGGAGTATTTTCCTTGCCTGGACACATTCCTCAGACTTCTCCCACCCTCTGATTATTAGAGCCCTGTGTGTGTGTGTGTGTGTGTACATGTGCATACATGTGTGTGTTTGAGTGCGTGCATGCATGCGGTAGATAAAGCATGTGTTGGAATGCCCTCTCTTCCCCGTCATTATATCGAGAACAGAACTGCTGTCGCAAAGGTATTATTAACCCTCATATGGTGTAGATTAGTAATAGTGCAATAAATCGGTCTAATACTCCAGTAATCAGAACGTTAGGACCACAAAACACTGTCTAAAACTTAACTGAACACGACCTCAAAGATGGCAGACAGTGGAACCATATCATTAGGTTKCTACATAAGCATCAAAGAGGATTGAGTGGATCATATTAGAAAAAATGTGATTGCTTTGCCTTGGTTAGATTGTTCAGAGCCTGGTTTCCGGGCCCTGATCTCTGCGGGCAGTGTCTTGTCCGTACTCTTGTCATGCTCCCAATCCTCTTAACCCTTGTGTGGTGTTCGGGTCTGTGGGACCCATTTTCAATGTTTACTAAAAGAAACCTGATACTCATTGACCTTGGCTCATTTTCTGCGAAGAACATGTAAAATAACACATATCACATATGTGGTGTTCGGGTCCACTGGACCCTAGGGTAATAAAAGTGTGAAAAAGTGTGTGTGTAGGTAAAAACAAGTAAAAACAAAACACAAAGGTTTGCTGTGAGTCTTCGCTCTGTCTTCCTCCTCCCTGGGCCTGCTGTTTCAACATAGCACCAAGAAACTGTCTATCTCCCTGCCTGTCTCCCGCTTTTCTCGCATTCTTTACCCTTTGTAGTGTGTGAAACTACACAATGTCTTGCGGGAACCTGCACAATGTTATTACAATACATTATTTCAATACATTATTTCGATACATTGCAAAACATTCAGTATTTTCCCACTCTACCCCAGCCCGCTGCAAATTGGAGGAGGGACACACCAAATACATAGCTTTGCATGTGTGGCTCCTTATCACAATCAATCAGTATGGCAAAAATAATCTCTGCTCAGAGGGCCTTAGAAATGATTTTTGCAGAGAGAGAAGCTAGTGTGGAGGGAGCGTCTTCCACTTTGGAAGATGAAGAATTTTACAAATATGAGGATCATGTCTCTGTCAATTCAGAGTCTGACAGTGAGTTGGAAGAAAAGGATGAGATTGACCCTCATCAGCCCCAGGACCAGCCCGTCAGCAACCAGCCCCAGGACCAGTCCGTCAGCAGCCAGCCCCAGGACCAGCCCATCAGCAACCAGCTCATCTGCAGCCTGTAGGAGGAGAAATATGGATGTCAAATTATTCTTGCCCAAGGAATGAGACACCCCGCAAGGCTGCCAATGTGATAAGGATGCAACCAGGGCCGACGCGGGTGGCAGGACATAAAGGACTGCACTAATTTGTAGAGAAGGCGTTTTTGGAAAGAGATGGAAGGAGATGGACCAAACTCATTTACAGCAATACTTTGGGGTTCTTATCCTTGCTGGTGTTTTCAGACCATTAAGTTTTCACATGACACAAGAGTGGTAGGCCTGATCACCGACAACGATAAGACAGCCTATAGGGAGGAGGTCAGAGATCTGGCAGTGTGGTGCCAGGATAACAACCTCTCCCTCAACGTGATCAAGACAAAGGAGATGATTGTGGACTACAAGGAAAGGAGGACCAGGCACGCACCCATTCTCATCAACGGGGTTGTAGTGGTGCAGGTTGAGAGCTTCAAGTTCCTTGGTGTCCACATCACNTGTAGTGGTGCAGGTTGAGAGCTTCAAGTTCCTTGGTGTCCACATCACGAAACAAACTATAATTGTCCAATCACACCAAGACAGTCGTGAAGAGTGTACGACAACACCTATTCCCCCTCAGGAGACTGAAAAGAATTGGCCAKTTGTCCRCAGATCCTCAAAAAGTTCTACACCTGCACCATCAAGAGCATCCTGACGGGTTGCATCACCGCCTGGTTMGGCAACTGCTCGGCCTCCGACTGCAAGGCACTACAGAGGGTAGTGSCRACGGCCCAGTACATAACTGGGGCCGAGCTTCCTGCCATCCAGTACCTATATACCAGGCGGTGTCAGAGTAAGGCCCAAAACATTGCCAAAGARTCCAGCTACCCTWGTCATAGACTGTTCTCTTTGCGACCGCACTGCAAGCGGTACCGGAGCCCCACGTATAGGTCCAAGAGGCTTCTTAAKAGCTTCTACCCTCAAGCCATAAGACTCCTGAACCTCTAATCAAATGGCTACCCAGACTATTTGCATTGTCCCCACACCCCCATTTTTACGCTGCTGCTTCTCTCTGTTTATTATCTATGCATAGTCACTTTACCTCTACCTACATGTACATATTACCTCAATTACCTCAACTAACCTGTGCCCCCACACATTGACTCTGTACCGGTACCTCCTGTACATAGCCTCGCTGCTGTTACTTTATTGCTACTCCTTCTATTTTTCTTAATTATTAWTTTAGTTATTTATGTTTTACTTACATTTATTTTAGTAAATACTTTAACACTTTTTTTCTTAAAACTGCTTTGTTGGTTAAGGACTTGTAAGTAAGCATTTCACTGTAAGGTCCACAGCTGTTGTTTTCGGCGCATGTGACAAATAACATTTGATTTGATTTGATTTTTGATTTGATTTAAATCCACAGAATCCCTGTGGGATGCAGAAACTGGCAGATAACTTTTCTGTGCAACAATGTCTCTGGAAAACTTCCACATTATTTCCAGGATAACTGAGACACCCGACCAGCTCGGCGGCAGAGAGACAAGCTAGCTGCAATCAGGTCAGTGCGGGACAAGTTGGTGGACCGCCTTCCCTGCTGACCCTTCAGGCAATACATAACGTCTAAACCCGCAAAATATGGAATCAAGATCTGGGCTGCCTGTGATGCTGCTTCATCATATGCGTGGAACTTGCAAGTGTATACGGGGAAACCAGATGGAGGAGCCCCTGAGAAGAACCAAGGGATGCGGGTTGTCCTGGACGTGACACAGGGACTCTGTGGCCACAACATCACAT
The DNA here is from genome assembly GCF_002910315.2 of Salvelinus sp. IW2-2015. Classification (NCBI taxonomy): domain Eukaryota; kingdom Metazoa; phylum Chordata; class Actinopteri; order Salmoniformes; family Salmonidae; genus Salvelinus; species Salvelinus sp. IW2-2015. The sequence continues at coordinate 30,534,249 of NC_036868.1, read as the reverse complement.
TTTTACTTCACACAAGCTGGGACAGGGGCTCTTCAAGAGGAAGAAGACAATGGTTAGAACAGTACGAAAAACAAGCCAGAGCTCCCACCTCATCTGTTGAATACACGGTTTGTGTTCACGGCCGACACGRCCCTAGTGTTCTACGTGCCAAAGAAAGMCAAAAATCTGGTACTCATGAGAATCCAGGAACATCAAAAAAACAGAAATCATAATGAATTACAATGCCACAAAAGGAGGGGTGGACAATTTAGACAAGCTGGTGACTGGCTTCTGCTGCAAAAGAAGAACCCTACGCTYGCCACTTGTGATATTGACATSTCGTCGTACAACGCGTTTGTAATCTGCATGGCGTTGAACCCAGATTGGAACAGAGGGAAGCTCCAGAGGAGACGTCTCTTTCTCCAGGAGCTGGGCAAGGCATTGGTAAGACCTCATATCCAGAGGAGGCCACATATCCCAAMGACCCCAGTTTCTGCAGCCATTGTGAGGAGGATTCAGGAGGAGGKTGCTGGTGCCCCATCCGCCCGAACCTCAGAACCAACAACTCCAATACCGTAAGTAAGTGTGAGTGACGATGTTGCATGTGTGTGTCTGACTCTCCTACCTTGGCCTGCTGTAACTATATACTGTATGTGAGTGAGTGAGATGTTAGTAAAATTCCTGAACTAAGTGTTTCCATCATTCTAGATTGCAGCCGATAGCAACAAAAAAGAAGCGCTGTGATGTGTGTGGACCCAAGAAGGACAGGAAGACACAGTACACATGCATCAAGTGCAAGAAATAGATTTGTAACACACACAGTAAAACTCCGTCCCTCATGTGGTGTGAAGARCGGCCTTAATTTGTGTTCYATGGGGCTCATTTATCATTTAATTATAATACACATGTTATAAAACAAAACGAATACCGCTTTTATTGATGAATATGCTCTAGCAGAGGTAAATGGCAAATATTAACCATGRATGCTATCTATATTGCTTGTAATTGATATAAGTCAATATCTAAGTATTAAGTATTTTTACGTACATCGTTATGGCTGTATTGTTTTAAAAACCCAAAATGTTGTGGGTCCATCAGACCTGCAAACATTGGGTTAATGAACACATAAACTGACGTCAGCCTGCCGGCACAAAGAGTTGCTAGAGCCGAGATGAACCAAGTAAAAGCCACCCCCCCAGCCAAACCTGGGCCAATTTTGCACCTCCCGGTCACTGCCGGTAATGACACCAGGATTGAACCCCAGGCTGCAGTGACGCCGCAACATTGCGATGCAGCGCCTTAGACTGCCTTAGGTGATACAGCACTCGTTGGTCTAATAGAGTGGTCCGAGGATGACTGCAGGACAGAAATATCGCACTTCACCGAATGACGCAAGGAAAACAGACTCATTCTTAATGTGAAAAAGCCCCAAGGAAATGACAGTAAACTTCAGAACCATGAAAGAACACACCTGGCCCATTCACATGAACTCAAAACAAATGGAATCAGTTGAGCAACAGATGTCCAAAAAGGGACAACAACGACTGTATTTCATGAGGAGATGAAATTAAATATCAGGTCAATAAAAGAAGAACAACCATATTCCACACYTCATTTGTTCAAAGTGTTCTTACGTTCGGTTTCAAAGTCTGGTACAATCAACTATCCATCTTAAACAGAAACCAGCTACACAAAATAGTAAAGCTAAGTCAGTGCRGTTCATCTCAAGAACATGGAGGCGCTGTTCTAGGAGAGAGTGGTGAGGGCAGGAACGAGAATTGCCACCCACCTGACACCCCCGGTCAACCAGGAGTACCAGCTTTGCAAAACCGTCAGAGCCCAGAAATCATTKATCCCCACCAGTATAAGTCAATTGAGTAAATAACTGTTCAACTAAATAATAACTAAATAATAATAAAATAAATAATAACTGTGAACTGTATTCCCATGTTTTGTCTGCTGTAGGTATTGCTTGTGATTTATGTATGTATGTATTCAWATATTTATTGACTTATGTGGAGATGCAAGACACATTTCCCGAAAGGGACACAAATAACAAAAATAATAATAATAATGTAACGGAGACGCTGTAAGTCGAGAAGCAGGTGCAGGTGAAACGTTTAACAAAACAACAAACATGAAACGAAACAACGTAACAGTGGCGATAATGCATGAACACAGGAACAATACCGACTGAAGAAGGAAGCGACAAATAAAGGGGAGGCAACCAGGAAGGTAATGGAGTCCAGGTGAGTATCATAATGATCTGCAGGTGRGRGTYATGATGGATSCRAGGTGTGCGTAATGATGGATCCCAGGACTGGTGGTTAGTATACCGGCAACGTCGAACGCCAGCAGGGAGGAGCGAGAGTAGACGTGATAAATAATTACGGTATATTCATAGGATCCTGCATTTGCAAGATTTAAGTATTTGAAGATCCTGAATAATACATCACATACAGAGTTTTGTCAAAAATCTATTTCACCCCTATGTACGTAACATCTAATTCCTGGTATTAATGGCGGGGTTCCAGGTTTTTGTTTTGTTTAAAATAGATTCATTGGAAAAATTGGATTTGTGCTCCATTTACATTTACATTTAAGTCATTTAGCAGACGCTCTTATCCAGAGCGACTTACAAATTGGTGCATTCACCTTATGATATCCATTTAAAATTGGATTTAAATGGAGCACACTTTCAAAAAATAAAACTGCAAGAGAGGAGGATGCGCTCACCTACATGAACACACCTAAACACTGTAAAATCATGAAATGGTGCACACTGTGAAGGGAATTTACAGGTGAACCAAAAGGAGAGCAGTCATTGATAAAATCAATCCGAAATCAATCCGGTTTATTACATGTTGCAAGAGGAACACACCTCCAGAATTTTTATATTAATCATACCGCACAGAATGTTCTGTAAACACCAGCATGAGAGGCTGTAGTCACATCAGCTGCTACAAAATCACAAAGTGTCACAGATACATTGCCAGTGTGCCCTCGGCTCAGTCTGGCGTCAAACTTTAACCATAACATGTACAGAATTGGACAGTGCCTTCAGAAAGTATTCAAACCCCTTGACTTTTTCCACATTTTGTTAGGTTACAGCCTTTTTCTAAATTTGATTAAATCGTTTTRCCCCCTCATCAATCTTCACCTAATACCCTTCAATGACGAAGCAAAAACAGTACATATTATTGTTGGGATAATTTATAAAACATRTAAAACTGAAATATCACATTTACATAAGTATTCAGACCCTTTACTCAGTACTTTGTTGAAGCACCTTTGGCAGCGATTACAGCCTCGAGTGTTCTTGGGTATGACGCAACCCAAGCTTGGCACAGCTATATTTGGGGAGTTTCTCCCATTGTTCTCTGCACATCCTCTCAAGCTCTGTCAGGTTGGATGGGGAGCATTGCTGCACAGCTATTTTCAGGTCTCTCCAGAGATGTTTGACCGGGTTCAAGTCCAGGCTCTGGCTGTGCCACTCAAGGACATTCAGAGACTTGTCCCGAAGCTACTCCTGCGTTGTCTTGGCTGTGTGCTTAGGGTCGTTATCCTGATGGAAGGTGAACCTTCGCCACCTGTCTGAGGTCCTGAGCGCTCTGGAACAGATTTACATCAAGGATCTCTATATACTTTGCTCCGTTCATCTTTGCTTTGATCCTGACTAGTCTCCCAGTCCCTGCCGCTGAAAAACACCTGCTTCACCGTAGGGATGGTGGCCAGGTTTCCTCAAGACGTGATGCTTGGTGTTTTTCAGGCCAAAGAGTTGAATCTTGTTTCTCATGGTCTGAGAGTCCTTTAGGTGCCTTTTGGCAAACTCCAAGCGGGCTGTCATGTGCCTTTTACAGAGGAGTGGCTTCCGTATGTCCACTCTACCATAAAGGCCAGATTGATGGAGTCCTGCTGAGATGGTTGTCCTTTTGGAAGGTGTCAGAACAAAACTTACACGATTATGTTATCATGCTGTTATTGCATCAAATGTTTGTTTCATGCAACAGAATATGGGGTTGTTAGAACGCTCATCTCTGGAAGATTTACCATGTCTTTGGGTGATACCGCATTCCAGAGCATGAGTTACTGTTTCTGTTCTATAAGGTACCAGGGAGAGATGACTCCAGAATTGTGAATTATAATTATCTTTCATACTAATCTTAACCTTSTGACCCATTCCATACATCTGTTGTTTGTCATGTAGCCGGAAGGGGGTGTACCTTGGCTATAAAAGACCATTGTACTTCTGTCTCGGGGCTCTCAACGAATCATCTGAGGGTGATTCGTCGACCAGCCATCATTATCGTAGAGCATTCAATTGATTGACTATGTATGTGTGTGTTGTATTGACCTGATTCCTTATTAATAAGCGAATAAAGATTTAATTTAYGTATAACTCTAACTTGTGRGATAAATGTGTCTCTCCTCATTTGATAGTAAAMAAATMAACCACCACAAAAGGTTTTCCCATCTCCACAGATGGGAGAGAGCTCTGTTAGAGTGACCATCGGGTTCTTGGTCACATCCCGAGGCACTTCTCCCCCGACTGAAAAAGTCAAGGGGTCAGAATACTTTCTGAATGCACTGTACTGTAAAATCATGACACCTGTCAAAGGTTATCCCTCCCCTCACACATTGTGTTCAGTTTCAGGTCTAAATGCTGTGGACTCCGCTCTGTGTCTCTGAGCTGGATCAGACAGCTTCCGGCTCTCCAGATCCCGTAGACAGAGTAGCCAGACTCTCTGCTCAGTACACACCCCGCACAGCCTTTGCCTGCTTATTTACTGCCCAGAAACAAATGGCGGCTTGGCACTSGGTGCATTTAACAACCCTGAGGGGGTGTGTAAGAAACGCATTAATCACAACACGTTTATTCCAACAACCTGTCCTCAAGGGCGACACAAAGAGAGCTACTCTGAATCGCTAATGGAAAATCCCATAATATAATAGGGGCAGGGCCAACCAACCTTACAGCGTTGCGTTCAAACAAACACAGCGGCTAAATGGAGTGTTTAAATCATGATGATTAGGTGCAGTTTGAGATGAATGGAAGGGTGGCACAGACGGTTGACTTAAAAGCAGGGTGGAAGATGTCTGACAGTGAGACTAAWACAGCAGAGAGAGACAGACTATTAAAAGACACATCCATGAAGGCCGCAGGACATTCATTATATAGGAAGGCTCTTTCAATTTCCTGTGGTCACCTCACCACTTCCACTGTATGCTAGTACAGAGAMTTTGTCTGTCTCTACTCCTTATCCTTCAAATGCATTCATTGCAAACAAAAATATATTTTGTGAAAATACCTATACTGTCTTCTGCTCCAAAGTATTCTCAATTAGTCTCTTTTCAGAATAGTAGAATACTGTCAAAAGGCTCCTTGCATGGTCTTTAGGTATGCACTTTGTATACTGTAGGTTAAATGGACATCACGTTTTCAGGCATGGAAATGCTAAATTGCCTCCCTGATTGACAGACAGCTCTCAGGCAGAGTGTGTTTACTGAACCTGTAATTGGAGGAGAATGAGGGGTGCGAGGTAGAGAGAGAGAGAGCAAGAGAGAGAGAGAGAGAGAGAGAGAGTGATTCTTAATTTCCCTGTTTACTGTGGAGGTGGTGATGATGGTGGATGTGTCGGTGTGAGGGAGTCAGACTCCAGGAGAACGCGTGAGGAATCATTAAGCAGTCTGTAATTATTTCTAAATCAATATTGTGACAGGACGGCTCTGGAGTGCCAAAGCCGAGCCTGTTCGATTGGACCAGAATGATTCCTGTGGAACCTTCAGAGCTCTAGTGTGGCGGCCATGATTGATTCACACAGCAGACAAACAGACAGACAGACAGACAGACAGCCATATAGATAGTCTCTCTACCATGCTAACATGGAGAACACTATGGATCAGGCTGCCCTGAGGGAGGATTACATTAGGCTAGAGCTGTATATATTTGACTTTATTAGACTAGGCTAGTATGGAGACCATATCTTCCAGGGTTAGAGGTATTCAAATAGGCGGTTAAACGCTGAGCACAGATCAAGATCATGGATGGAAAGGACCAGAAACGCTAATACAATAGTGCTAATTTAGCATAAATGTACTCGTTGAGTAAATGCTATTAACTAAAMAAAAATGGGTTTTACCGTCCCCTACATCACTGCTGAAACCAATGTTGAAGGGAAATAGCCATATGCTGTGTTCAGTGTTGAAAGARCAGGTCTGAGGCCCATGTTGTTACAGTGATATGTGAGAGTCATATACTAATAAGGTGTGTTGTACATTGTGTGATGAGGCCTATATGCTGAAGGAGCTGTCCATCCAGGCTTGACAGATAAGCCCACAGCTGACCATTAAAGAGCTACTTAACTTCTCCTTCTGATTAATCCACCTCATCATTCCTGATTCCGCTTTTTCTTCCTATAGGCCACCAGGGCCTGTGGTCAGTGCCGGCTACACACACGCYCATGCACACACACATGCACACACTACAGCTCACATCTCATCAGAGATATCGATCAACTAGTCCTGCACAGCTCATTTATTTTAGTCTCACTTAGCTTTTTCCTCTCATAGCATATTTGGATGTGACATAACCACAGTGTGTGTGTGTGTGTGTGTGTGTCTGTGTGTCTGTGTGTGTGTGTGTGTGTGTGTGTGTGTGTGTGTGTGTGTGTGTGTGTGTGTGTGTGTGTGTGTGTGTGTGTGTGTGTGTGTGTGTGTGTGTGTGTGTGTGTGTGTGTGTGTGTGTGTGTGTGTGTGTGTGTGTGTGTGTGTGTGTGTGTGTGTGTGTGTGTGTGTGGTGTGTGTGTGTGTGTGTGTGTGTGTGTGTGTGTGTGTGTGTGTGTGTGTGTGTGTGTGTGTGTGTGTGTGTGTGTGTGTGACCCCGGGTTGACAGTGTAGCCATTTCATCAGAACGATCAATTAGCTCTGCATTTATTCCAATCTCACTCTGAGCGGAAGATTCTCAACGCAAATGAGTAAATAAAGTGTTAAGGAAGCCGAGATCTCCTCAACGCTACCTGACAGCTACCGACCTGCAGCATAAGGTGTCTTTCTCTCCTTCAGCCTGTGGCTGTTAAGACTAAACCGCTAGCAGACTGAGAGAAAATAAACAATGAAATTACCTGTGAACTAATTCATGTCCTGAAGGCTCTGGTTAATCTTAATTTGGATGACCTGTCTGATTGACTGCTGCATGGCCAGCGCTTCACCATGCTTTTCTAATCAAGTAAGCATCGGGGATCAACTCACCGCAAGTTAGTCTTGGCCTGATTCATTTCTGCGATGTCTAAGGGAAGCTGTCTATGACGATTGAACGTCACGCAGTCATCTGGTTGTTTGCCACCTGTAAGCTCCTTATAACAGATCAAGTTCATACTTTTTTTGTAAGATCAACCCATAAAACAACACRTGAAAATACATTTCCCAGCTGAAAGCCTACAGATGTAGGATCTTAATTTGAGACAGWTTTCTACCGCAGGAAAATAATCCTTCAGCAACAAGAAAGTGTATACTGTGTGTTATAATGAATGGACATTTGTGTAAGGGTTGAGGGCAAATCAAGTCTGAAATTACAAACTTCAGAAGCGTTTTTAAAAACCTGCAATATACGGCACAGCAGGAAAGCTCTTGCAGCAGTGTGATCAAATGTAGATCCTACATCTGTACATGTCTCACAATATTGTAGAACCTGACAGATCCAACTGACACACATTCTTCGAGAAACCTTTAGTGCAACACCTGTGGTATTGATTGATTTCCAAAATAAACCATTACTATCAACACTATGAAAGAGACGATGCGACAGTTTTGTTCTGTCTTCCTGTCTTCCATTCTTTTTCAGGGGAGACGAGAAACATAATGTGTCTGAGGGGGCTCAAATGAGCAAAGGTCCTGTCCAAGAACATACTTCCACATTTACTGTAAATGATAGTAGCATACTGTATAGAGCGCTGTAGAGCTACTGCTTGATAAGCATGTTTTAGAGGAAGGAGCAGTTGCTCTCACTGTCTGTCTCTCATTCACACACACACACACACACACACAGACACACTTTTCTCACATCTCACATCAAATATATAAAAATGTGAATCTCATCCATAGCCATTCAACCTGACACATCGAGATATAAAACACACACAAATCATTCGCTATTTGCATTACAATGAGGCCCTTCTTGTATCCCTCTTGGCAGATACAACAATGACAAGACTTAACCTCACTGACCGTTCAATCTTGAACAGGCTATACAGCATGTGATCCATTCTAAGGAACTCCAATAGGCTGGAGTTCTTGGGCACAGTGTGGTCAGAGACAGCTTGGGTGTAACAGTTGACCGGGAGCCGAATTTGTGGGTTAACCAATTAGAAGTAAGAGGATGGGTCAGACTCAATCCTAATCTGTGGCGGAGGGATCTTGCTGATACGTTGGTTATCCAGCCAGCACTTGGTCAGCATGACTAAACTCTGATGTCACTGGGGTTGACATTATTAGAGTGAGGGCTGTGGGAAGGACAACTAGTAGTACAGTAGTGTACATTGGGAGACATTCACACTTCCCAAAGAAGCCTACGTACAAGAGGAAAATATTCGGTGTGAAATGTAGTGTTTATATACAACACATAATGTATACATGTTATGTGAGAAGATTGAGTCCCTTTTTTGACGTGGGAACAATTTGGCACTATTAACACCGTGGGAAGCTGTTTTCACCGAGAGAAAATGAGGAAAGCGGCAGACATCACATACAATGCAGAAACAAAGCTACCAGCGTCTGTTTGTTTCCCTGTGTATTCACTCTGCCAACAATGACAGAGACACATGCGCTTCCACACATCAAACCCCATCATTTGGCGCCAAGGGCTCACGCACAAATCACACTGCATAGTGATGAAAAGAGCACGCGCGCGCACGCACACACTTGCTAACGTCCAGGTGCTAATGTCCACATTACAGTAACTATATTACTTTTTGTGGTAACAAGTAATATAACGGAGTAGTGTTCCAATTTGAGTGATAATATTACAGTTACTGATCAAAGATGTCTGAGTCTGACGTCCTCTCACCAAGTTCCTGTTTACACACGCACTACTACTAACTGCTTTAGTGAGGGAGATGAAAAATGGCAGAAGTGTGTAAAATATTCAGTTTCTCATTGTGGAAGTACTCCCATTACTTTGATTTGGTAAATGACAAGAATATAACTGTAACATGTCAACTGTGCCCATGCGAGAAGCACCTCTCCATTGCTAGAAACACAATTTCTAAACTCTTGAAGCACCTGCAAAAGCAACTTGCCAWGAAAACTGGTTGACCACTGCAGCTGAAGATGACTGCCTACCTCATCCCAACAACCAAGGATTGATTATAATTGTTCAGTAAGACAGGCTGTAACCCAGGGAGAGCTGAACAAGCTGGTAGCTGGGTATGAATAGGCCTACGTKACGTAGACATTGTTTACATTGAGTGAGGACACGGATTGTTTTGGGTTGTAATGAATGCTATTCATTGACTACAGCTCAGCGTTCAACACCATTGTGCCCTCAAAGCTGATCACTAAGCTTAGGACCCGGGGACTAAACACCTCCCTCTGCAACTGGATCCTGGACGGGCCGCCCCCAGGTGGTAATAGTACCCGCAAAAACACCAGTCTCAACATCAACAGTGTAGAGGCAACTCTGGGATGCTGGCCTTTCTKGGCAGAGTTCCTCTGTCCAGTGCCCCTGTTCTTTTGCCCATCTTAATCTTTTATTTTTATTGGCCAGTCTGAGATATGGCTTTTTCTTTGCAACTCTGCCTAGAAGGTTTTGCGGGTACTATTTAATGAAGCTGCCAGTTGAGGACTTGTGAGGCGTCTGTTTCTCAAACTAGACACCCTAATGTACTTGTCCTCTTTCTCAGTTGTGCATTGGGGCCTCCCACTACTCTTTCTATTCAGGTAAGAGCCTGTCTCTTATACACATCTAGATGTGTATAAGAGACAGGTTTTGCAGAGTTCCTCTGTCCAGTGCCCCTGTTCTTTTGCCCATCTTAATCTTTTATTTTTATTGGCCAGTCTGAGATCTGTCTCTTATACACATCTAGATGTGTATAAGAGACATGTAATCGAACCCACAAATGCTGATGCTCCAGATACTCAGTCTAGATAAGGCCAGTTTTATTGCTTCTTTAAAATCGGTAGTTTTCAGCTGTGCTAACATAATTGCAAAAGGGTTTTCTAATGATCAATTAGCCTTTTAAAATTATAAACTTGGATTAGCTAACACAATGTGCCATTGGAACACAGGAGTGATGGTTGCTGATAATGGGCCTCTGTACGCCTACGTTGATATTCCATAAAAAAGCTGCCATTTCCAGCCACAATAGTAATTTACAACATTAACAATGTCTAAACTGTATTTCTGATCAATTTGATGTTATTTTAATGGACAGAAAATGTGCTTTTCTTTCAAAAACAAGGACATTTCTAAGTGACACCAAACTTTTGAACGGTAGTGTACATATTACCTCAATTACCTCGACTAACCGGTGCCCCTTCACATTGACTCTGTACCGGTACCCTCCTGTATATAACCTCGCTTAAGTTTTTTTTTACTCATGCTGTTTAATTATTTGTTACTTTTAATTCATTTTATTTACTTATCTATTTTTACTTGACACTTATTTTTTTCTTAAAGCATTGTTGTTTAAGGGCTTGTAAGTAAGCATTTCACTGTAAGGTCCACACCTGTTTTATTCTGAGCATGTGACAAATAACGTTTGATTTTATTTWATTTAATGCAAAAGCAATATAACGAGTAGGGTAACTAATTACTTTTTCCATGGAGTAATAAGTAAAGTAATTTGTTACTGTTCAAAGTAACAAGTAATATGCAATATATTACTTTTTTTGAGTAACGACCCAAACACTGCTAATGACACAAACCATTAACACAGACAAACAGTATCGGCATCATTAAAACGCACAGGGCTAAGTCAGTGACAGCCTTGCCACACCGTTTCCTCAGAAGTCTTCTTCCATTTCCTATTCCTCATGATGAAAGGTGCCAGAGCGGAACAGAAGAGCAGCAGCGCAGCATAGAATCTTACACACCAACATGGCCTTGACTGGGTCATTATTCACTGGGGCTCATTATCGCTACGCTAACAGTAGCCAAGCGCTCTGCTCTGTTTGGCTGGGGATGATCCTCTCATTCTGAGGGTTCAGATCTCTATTGCTCCCTGGTCCCTCTGGTTCTKCTGAGTCTCTCCACTGACGGCCTTGATTATACATTAGAGATATAAATTAAACATATACATACAGTACGCTAGTGTTCTCATTCTGATTTACCCTCAGAGGAAATGGCCTGGGTGTGTATAATGGGAATCGCTGTTTCACAAACACTGTGGATCAGATATGACTTTCCTCTGTGCTTTGCGGCAACCTTGGGGGTTGAATAGACTATACATTTGAAACATATTCATCGCTTAAGGACACCCATGGCTGATTTTATGGCTCAGGGGCCCAGATACRACTGAGACCTGCTTTACGATGACCTCTGGCCTCTGACTCAAGATGGCGCCGACAAACACGGTCGCCATGTTTCTAGCTCCTAGCCAACTTTGCAGTATATATATAGTAGATATATTTTTGTTGTTGTTATTTCTTACATTATTTGCTCAGACTGTTTCCTGTATTTTTACCTGGAGCTAAATTTTACATTTGGATATTCGAGCAGAAATTCGACTTCTCTGACCTGGATCCTTTGTTTGAACTTCCCAAAGAAGTTCTATTCACTCCGGGGGCTGCTTCAAAACGCTGACGCTGGAGAAGAGGAATAAGAAGTGGGGCCCTAGTCAGACTCAGGTGGCGTGCATACCAAACCAACCTCTTCCGAGTAAATTGCTCGCTAACGTTCAGTCCCTGGACAATAAAGTAGARGGAAGTAGAGGAGCTCAGGATGAGGATCTCGTTCCAGAGAGACATTGGGGACTGTAACATACTCTGATTTACAGAATCATACCTCTTTTCGGTTATATTGTCCCCATCCATTTGGCCAGCGGGGTTCTCCGTCCATCGTGAGAACAGGAAGAAAGAACTCTCCGCGAAAAAGAAAGGTGGAGGGGTTTGTTTTATGATTAAAAACTCATGGTGTGATAGTGGTAACGTACAGGAACTCAAGTAATTTTGTTCTCCCGATCTGGAATACATTCCTATTAAATGCCGACCGCATTACCTCACAAGAAAATTTTCTTTGGTCATCATTATTGAGGTGTATATTCCCCCCAAGCCGACACCATGACGGCTCTCAAGGAACTACACTGGACTATGTGTWAACTGGAAAACGCATATCCCGAGGCCACATTTATTGTAGCTGGGGAKATTAATAAAGCAAATCTGAGGGAAACACTACCTCAATTCTATCAACACATCTCCTGTGCTACATGTGCTTCACGGACTCTGGATCATTGCTACTCTCACTTCCGGGATGGCTACAAGGCCCTCCCCAGTTATCCCTTTAGCAAATCAGATCACACCTCAATTCTGCTCCTCCTTACCTATAGCCAGAACCTTAAGCAGGAAGTGCTCATGGTAATGACAGTTCCATGTTGGATGTTGGTCTGACCAATCGGAATCTGTGCTTCAAGATTGTTTTGATCACCCGGACTGGGAAATGTTCCGGGTTGCTCTTGAGAATAGTATTAACGTATACACTGACTCAGTGACTGGGTTCATCAGGAAGTGCATAGAGGATGTTGTTACAACTGTGACGATTAGAACGTATTCAAACCAAAAACTGGATAAATGGCAGCATTCGCGGAAAACTGAAAGCGCAAACCATCGTAGTTAACCATGGCAASGTGACTGGGAACATGGACGTGTACAAACAGACCAGTCAAAGAGGCAAAACAACAGAACAGGGACAAAGTGTCGCAATTCAACGGCTCAAGCACGAGACATATGTGGCAGGGACTCCAGACAATCACGGATTATAAAAGGAAAGCCAGCCATGTCACGTTCACCTTGTTCCCGAACAAGCTAACTACCTTCTTTGCCCGCTTCGAGGAAAACAACATCGAGCTGCTGACGCGGGCCCCAGCCGCTCACAAGGACTGTGTGTTCTCGTTCTCCATGGCCAATGTGAGTAAGTCATTTATGCATATTAACCCTCGCAAAGCTGCCGGCCTAGACGGCATCCCAAGCTGTGTCCTCAGAGCATGTGCAGACCAGCTGGCTGGATTGTTTACGGACATATTCAATCTCTCCATATCCCAATCTGTAGACCCCACTTGCTTCAAAATCTCCACCACTGTTTCTGTACCCAAGCGAAGGTAACTGAACTAAATGACTATCACCCCATAGCACTCACTTCTGTCATCATGAAGTGCTCTGAGAGGCTAGTTAATTAAGGACCATATCACCTCCCGCCTTATCCAACACCCTAGACCCACTACAATTCYCATACCGCCCCAACAGATCCACGAAAGACGCAATCTCCTTTAAACTGCACACTTCCCTATCCCACCTGGCCAAGGTAAATACCTACTATGTAAGAATGCTGTTCATGGACTACAGATCAGTATTCAACACCATAGTGCCCTCCAAGCTCATCACTAATCTCAGGGCCTTGGGTTTGAACCGCTCCCTGTGCAACTGGGTCCTGGTCTTCTGGGCTGACCCCAAGTGGTGAAGGTAGGCAACAACACCTCTGCCACGCTGATCCTCAACACAGGGGCCCAACAGGGGTGCGTGCTCAGCCCCCTCCTGTACTCTCTGTTTACCCACGACTGTATGGCCAACTCACTTATCAAGTTTGCTGACGACACAACAGTGGTAGACCTGAATTTCAACAACYACGAGATAGCCTACAGGGAGGAGGTGAGAGACCTGGCGGAGTGGTGCCAGGTAAAGAACCTATCCCTCAATGTCAACAAAATGAAGGAGCTGGTCGTGGACTACAGGAGACAGCAGAGAGCACTCCCTCATCCACATCGACGGGGCCAAAGTGGAGAGGGTTAAAAGATTCAAGTTTCTCGGCGTCCACATCACTGATGACCTGAAATGGTCCCTGCACACAGACAGTGTGGTGAAGAAGGCGCAACGGCACTTCTTCAACCTCAGGAAGCCCCTAAGACCCTCACAAACTTCTACCACTGAGAACATCCTGTTGGGCTGTATCACCGCCRGGTARGGCAAATGCACCTTCCTCAACTGCAGGGCTCTCCATAGGGACGTGCCTTCCCTCCAGGACATCTGGAGCACCCAGTGTAGCACCCAGTGTCACAGGAAGGCCAAGAAGATKATGGAGAACCTCAGCCACCTGAGCTACGGCCTGTTCACCCCGCTACCATGTAGAAGGRGGAGACAGTAAAGATGCATCAAAGCTGGGGCCAAGAAACTGATAAACTTCTATCTCCATGCCATCAGACTGTTAAACAGTCACCGCTAGCTGGCCTCCGCTCAGTACCCTGCCCGAACCTTAGTCACTGTTTTTATTTTTAATATATATTTTTTTACTTTATTTATACAAGTTTTTCTCGWTGAGATAACATCTCTTTTCCAAGATGGACCTAGTATTACACTACCAGTCAAACYTTTTAGAACGCTTACTCATTCAAGGGGTTTTCTTTATCTTTACTACTTTATACATTGCAGAATAATAGTGAAGACATCAAAACTAATAAATTACACATATGGAATCATGTAGTAACCAAAAAAGTAMTAAACAAATCAAAATACTTCAAATAACCACCTTTTTCCTTGATAACAGCTTTTCACACTCTTGGCATTCTCTCAACCAGCTTCACCTGGAATGCTTTTCCAACAGTCTTAAAGGACTGCTGAGAACTTGGTGGCTGATTTTTCCTTCACTCTGCGGGTTAAGGTCGGGGGATTGTGGAGGCCAGGTCATCTGACGCAGCACTCCTTGAATTCTAAATYAATCACAGACAGTGTCACCAGCAAAGCACCCCCACACCATAACACCTCCTCCTCCATGCTTTACGGTGGGAAATATACATGCGGAGATCATCCGTTTCACAAAGGCATGGCGGATGGAACCAAACATCTCCAATTTGGACTCCAGACCAAAGGACWTATTTCCACCGGTCTAATGTCCATTAATTGTGTTTCTTGGCCCAACCAAGTCTCTTCTTATTATTGGTGTCCTTAAGTAGTGGTTTCTTTGCAGCAAATCGACCATGAAGGTGAGATGATTACAACACCAGTCTCTTCTGAACATTGTGGTTGAGACGTGTCTGTTATCTTGATTACTTGAGACATTTATTCGGCTGAAATTTCTGAGCTGGTAACTCCTAATGAACTTATCCTGTAGCAAGAGGTAACTTTGGCTCTTCCTTTCCTGTGGCGGTCCTCATGAGAGCCAGTTTCATCATAGCGCTTGATGGTTTTTTGAGACTGCACTTCAAGAAACTTTAAAAGTTCTTGAATGTTCCATATCGACTGACCTTCATGTCTTAAAGTAATGATGGACTGTATTTCTCTTTGCTTATTTGAGCTGTCCTTCCATAATATGGACTTGGTCTTTTACCAAATATGGCTATCTTCTGTATTCCACCCTACCTTGTCACAACACAACTGATTGGCTCAAACGCATTAAGAAGGAAAGAAATTCCACAAATTAACTTTTAACAAGGCACACCTGTTCATTGAAATGCATTCCAGGTGACTACTTCACGAAGCTGGTTGAGAGAATGTCAAGAGTGTGCAAAGCTGTCATCAAGGCAAAGGGTGGCTATTTGAAGAACCTGAAATATAAAATACATTTAGATTTGATAAACACGTTTTTGGTTACTACATGATTCCATGTGTGTTATTTCATTGTTTTGATGTCTTCACTATTATTCTACAGTGTAGAAAATAGTAAAAAATAAAAATAAAAACTTGAATGAGTAGGTGTTCTAAAAACCGGTAGTGTATGTATGACATGTGTTACGTCATGTCAGTCCTATGAAGCCTTTATGACAGAGGGTTCAAATAAAGTGTATCCCAATCTCCTCCCTCAGGGTCTATGTTCTCCACCCCTCCCTTCTCATACACTCCCCTTTGTCCTTTCTTTTAAGGAACATGTTTTTGCCTCTTCAAGCAACAGCTTTTTCCCAACAGCTTCCATTTGATAACCTTCTTGTTCCATGTCAACATGGGCCTTTCAACTACTCTGACAGACAACAGAGGAGATGACCGTTTTTGAAGTGACCGCTTCAGCCTGTTTCGGACACCTGGACACCTCTGTCTGCACTGTACAAAGAAACAGACAGCAGACAGACAGACAGACAACAGACAGACAGACAGACAGACAGACAGACAGACAGACAGACAGACAGACAGACAGACAGACAGACAGACAGACAGACAGACAGACAGACAGACAGACAGACAGACAGACAGACAGGACAGACAGACAGACAGACAGACAGACAGACAGGACAGACAACAAGGACAGACAGACAGACAGACAGACAGACAGACAGACAGGACAGACAGACCAGACAGACAGACAGACAGACAGACAGACAGACAACAGACACAGACAGACAGACAGACAGACAGACAGACAGGACAGACAGACAGACCAGACAAGACAGACAGACAGACAGACAGACAGACAGACAGACAGCAGACAGACAGACAGACAGACAGACAGACAGACAGACAGACAGACAGCAGACAGACAGACAGACAGACAGACAGACAGACAGACAGACAGACAGACAGACAGACAGACAACAGAGACAGACCAGCAAGACAGACCCAGAACCCAGAACAGGACAGATCAGACCAGGACAGACAGGAGAGACACAGACAGAAGACAGACGACCAGAGAGACAGGACGACAGACAGACAGACAACAAGACAGCAGCAACAGGGACAGAGCAGACAGACAGACTAGACAGACAGATCAGACAGACAGACAGACAGAACAGACAGCAGCACAGACAGACAGACAGACAGACAGACAGACAGACAGACAGACAGACAGACAGACAGACAGACAGACAGGACAGACAGACAGACAGCAAGACAGAGAAACAGACAGACAGACAGACAGACAGACAGAGCGAGACAACAGCAGACAGACAGACAGACAGACAGACAGACAAGACAGACAGACAGACAGACAACAGACAGACAGACAGACAGACAGACAGACAGACAGACAGACCAGACAGGACAGAACAGACAGACATACAAGACAGACGACAGAAGGACAACAGACAGACAGAACAGACAGACAGACAGACAGACAGACCAGACAGACAGACAGACAGACAGACAACAGACACAGACACGAGACAGACAGACAGACAGACAGAAGACAGACAGGACAGACAGACAGACAGTACAGACAGACAGACAGACAGACAACAGACCAGACAGACAGACAGACAGAGACAGACAGAGACAGACAGACAGAACACGACAACACACACGAACACACTACACACACAGCACACACACACACACACACACACACACAACACACATCACACACAACACACACATCAAACACCACACACACACACATCACACACACACCACACAACGACACACACACACACCACACAGGCCAGGATATCAGACCAGGAGACCCTTATGGCAAGGTCATTAGACTCCCCACTAGCTAATTTTAAGTGCCAGTCAATTGTTTAATCCATTATCTCGAAGGAGAAAACAAGAAATCTCGTCCAATGAATTAGAGTTTATAAACTGTGGCTTTCTTCTCATAACAAAAGGTCTGAACGCGCAATCAACATATAATCTTCGTACAGTCTATAACATTAGAGCAAAATCACCCCTCTGGAATTTAGCTTTGCCATTCTAGAAGCTAACTCCTGTTGCCAATTGCGATATATAACATATAATCCACTGGATTTGAGGAAGATGAATTATAAAGATGAATTGTCTTTGTACTACATACAATAAAAATTGCTTTTGAGTTTGTTTGAGCAAACCAAGTTCTATGTGAAGCTTATCTACAGTGAGCTGACCTTTTTGAATTTACCCCAAAACAATAAATATCTGCTTGAGAAAAACAGCCTTCTCCTGCCTGTCTCTTATCTTTTAATTCTCCCCCCCCCAATCTCACTCTTCCGTCTGCAGACTCAGGCAGCGATGTGTGTGTGTGAGTGCCCTTCAGCGTATGATAARGTTCATTCATATTTTATCAGTGAAATGGGACGGAAGTCGGAAGGCTTTACTATAGATTGCGCATGCAAAGACAGARAAAACTGGATGAATTCCATTTTCAGAAGCAGACTAAACGATATTATCTCAGGCAACAAGAAGAGAGGACACAATAACTTGAAAAMAATGACAATACACAAGCTAGCTTTTTTAGTGAAGATCGGGGATTTGTACAGCACCAGGAAAGGGTACATGACACAAGTAAAGAAGAAGCGGTGGCAAAAAGCAATGGTACATCACATTTCTATCTGCCACCCTCCTAAATGTCCCATCCCACTGAATCAGCCCCTAGTGCCAATGGGACTCTGCTCTGCTGTCTCTGCTGTTAGATTACGGCTCATTTGCTCCTAGCAGGGTCTTCAATTACCAATGATTAAAAGTCCTTTGGTGTTCCTGGGATTCATGCTATTACCGGTTTAGTACCAAAGGGTGTGCTAGTACACGTAACAGTGAATTTCCATAGAGCCTGCTAGCTAAATATGCTAACAAGCGCAAACGAAAATAAGCGAATTGCAAAGACATGCAATCCAGCTCATAAAGTTATGCATATATATATATAGGTAGTAGCTAGCGAATGTTYTTTTTGTTGAGTTAGGAAATGTACAAGCAATTGTAAACGAGAGGCATGCAACTGAACAAAGTGTTGACGAATACTTGTCGGAAGGAAGAACAGATTGGGCAACGGGCCCGCCTTCTCTGAGAAAAGGGGGAAGAAGCAGACTGGCTCAACTGTTGGCTCAACTGTTCTGGTGAACTAAGGTAAAAAATWATGTGACAGGTGAAATTAAGAATGTGATCTGCTTTATCTCCTAATGTAGGTTGARTGCAGGTATTTATTTAAAAAGCAGCTACAAATATTCAAACTGGTTAAAAAACGTTAAAGAAATAGTTTCAACGGCGTRGATCCCGTGGCTATTTCCAAATGACCCAGTATACGGTATATACGGTATACCGCTCAAGCCTAGTTCAAATGGAATTGATTGAATTCAAATACTTTCARCGTGCTTATAGAGCTATCCAGGCAAAATGTAACCAATAGAATAGTTCCAAAAGTGCAAAACCCCTCTCAAGCAAGTTCAAAACCGTTGGACCTACAGTGTAACTATCACAGATATATCTAACCTTTAGCCTAAGTGTCACACCCTGATCTGGTTCACCTGTCCTTGTGATTGTCTCCACCCGCTCCAGGTGTCGCTTATTATCCCCGGTGTATATATCCCTGTGTTTCCTGTCTCTCTGTGCCAGTTCATCTTGTTTTCCAAGTCAACCAGCYGTTTTCCTTGCTCCTATCCTTCCCAGTCTCTGTTTGTTTCTAGTCCTCCTGGTTTCGACCCTTGCCTGTCCTGACTCTGAACCCACCTGCCTGACCACTCTGCCTGTTCTGACTACCAGCCTGTCTATCGTCTGGTACTGTTTGGACTCTCGCGAGRCCCCGACCTGCCTTTGCCTCCTCCCTTTGTTATAATATATATCGGAGCTCTACCATCTGCCTCCTGTGTCTGCATTTGGGTCTCGCCTTGTGCCCTCATACTAAGCCAATTTTAAGAAAAGCCTATAGTCAAAATGTATTTGTTTACATGACAAGACCAACKAGTTCTATAATCTGAACAAGCCACGTGTTGTACAACAGGAAGCCTATGGCAGTAAAAGCCAATYGTACTGCAGGCTAATAGACCCAGGCAGTCATAAATACATAAACCAGGCCACAGCAACTCAATTTGACTACAGGACACATCTCTATTGAATTTGGGATCCAGAGAAAGCACAGAGACGCACAGCGCCCATCCCTTGAGTCCTCTGTGTGTGTCTGTGCATTTTCTCACTCTGGTTGTCATTTCCCATGAGAAACCATGGTGCCACACACACTGATGAAATAAGCTTAACAGGTCATCATATTCAATATGACTGAGAACATGTTTTATAATGCATGGTGGAATACAGGATATGTACAGCAGGGCATGGAAATCATGTCATATGCACTTATCTAACAAACAGCATCTGTTAAATCTCTCACCTTTTATTTTTCTATCTCTGTCCTTTATCTGAGTCACATCTAACATTTCACCTCTCTGTTTTGTATTCCATTCCCATTTTCCCTCTTTCTACCCCCCTCCCTCTCTGTGCTAGATGGGATGAGACAGACAACCATGTAGGCCTCTCTGCCCTCTCCTGATCTCACTGTGTGTTTGACACCTCTGTTGTCACAGACTCCCGGATGGAGACTGCTGCTAACAGGTGCTCTCTGCATTCATTTGCATTAATACCACACACACCATACCTTTCCTGACACCCTCATGGGGAGCTTGTGTATGTTTCCGGTACCTTTGTGTAAACGAGCATACATATTTTCCCCATTCTTCAAACTCCCTTTGCCTAGTTCTAATTACAGCCAGGTCGCTCAAGATTGACTTTTGAAATTGGATGTCCGTCCATGCTCAGAGGACATCGGGAGATGCCTTTAAAATCCGGCACTAGGGGCAACGTTGAGCACCATTACCTTCAAGTAAGCTTGGGTTTTGCTAGGGTGTTGTGGACGTGGACAGCGGATGTGCATAAGCCTCCAGCTCTGAGGGTCACGTGTTCAAACCCAGTGGTTGCCACTCGTTTGATTTTTGATTTATTTTAACCTTAACGCTT
Organism: Salvelinus sp. IW2-2015; assembly: GCF_002910315.2. Lineage (NCBI taxonomy): Eukaryota > Metazoa > Chordata > Actinopteri > Salmoniformes > Salmonidae > Salvelinus > Salvelinus sp. IW2-2015. The sequence goes on along the minus strand of NC_036868.1, from coordinate 30,513,453 downwards.
CACTTAACCATTCAGAATTAATGCAGTAGGAGCCGCAAAAAAATGAGGAGCCTCAGTCGCAGCAGCAACCCAGGGTGTCCAAAGCACCACGAAATAAACGTGGATAAACATCTGAGTCCGAAGTCAATTTGGTCAAACCGTGAGATCTTGTTGCTAATTAAGTAGGCAGAGCTTGTTGTGCTGTGTTTTCTTTAGCAGTGTGCAAGACACCAGGTGGCACATATGGTCCATAAGTCACACATTTCCTTTTCACAATCAGAAAAACACTCACAAACACACAAATGCACCCATAAATGCACACACCCACAAGAACAGGCGTACACATGCACACACACACACACACACACACACACCAAATCACGTTCTTGCCACTCCATATTCTTGTGTTTACCCATGTGTGACCCTGCAGGGTTGGATTTAAGTGGGCATGAATTATAATTTCCAAAGAAGCACTGGAGAGGGAAATGAAATTGCAGCAGCATACACACGTACGAACACACACGCACAACCCATACCACTACACAAAACAAAAGCCATCATCTATGAAATAGACCTGACAAGCTTTGCTGCCTGGGGTAAGCCACCTCTATACTGCCGCTCTGAGTCACACACACACACACCACACACACACACACACACACACACACACACACACACACACACACACACACACACACACACACACACACACACACACACACACACCAGAGAGTTGGGGAGTGCCCCCTACTGGTGTGGATGTGAACCCCTAACTGACTCCTCTTTACAACCCTGACAGAGCTGACCACAACAAGCTGTAATGAGATGTGGAAGTGTCCTCCATCTGAGTAAAGCTAAATACATTATCTATAGTTTGACTTGTAAATAAGCCGTCTATCCACATTAAATGAAAATGAATGCAAAGGAACCATTAGTGCTAAATCTGTACTATAAATCAGTGTTAAAAACGATTTACTGGAAAGTCAATGCTTGTGTGTGTGTGTGTGTGTGTGCGTGTGTGTGTGTGTGTGAACATGCATATGTAAATTGAGTAAGTGTGTGTGTGTGTGTGTGTGTGTGTGTGTGTGTGTGTGTGTGTGTGTGTGTGTGTGTGTGTGTGTGTGTGTGTGTGTGTGTGTCCTGCCGACGTGGCATGTGATGCTTTTCTAATTACTCAAAAGAATGAATGAGAGCGTCTCCGTTGGACTGTGACACAAACTCCATCGCCACGACGTCCCACATAAATCACTCTAATTGGCTCAAATGGCTCTAATATGCCACTATGTTGCCTTCATGGATCGCTGGTGTCGTCCTCAGAAAATCAATACAGAAACAACACGGGGAGAGAAAGAAGCGTTACGTTGAGGGCCAGCGTGCATAATATGATATTCAATGACATTATGGCTAAATGTTTCAATGCATAACGCTAAAGGTTTTGTGTGTGCTCACTTAATTACTGAATACATTTGTACTGTACTGTTAAGTAAGGGAACTTCAGGCATTAAAACATGTCTCTAATATACTGTATCTCTTCTCCTAAAGCATATATTCTTTGTTCAAAGCCTTGGACTTGAGTGGAGGTACTGTACTTCAGTTGCTTTACTGCCTAAAATGTCCATTGGTATCTTAGTCTTTGACACATTCCTCCACACCAATCAATACAACATGAATCGGATACTYCCCCAGAAAGCAGAGATACGACTCTATTTTCAGCCAATAGCAATATGATATGCGCTGTAAAGAGACTACACGTTGTTTCAGTTACCTATAGCTGTATAGGGGATCCAACACCCTAAAGATCAATGTAAAATAATGAACCTAATCAATACATGGTATATGTTAGGTCAACCCTCTGTCCTTTTGGAGAGTAGTGTAGGTTCACTAACATGTTCTCTGTGACCTTTGAGTGTATAGTGGATAGCCAACAGAGGTCAATAATCCTCTGGGTCAAGGCAAGAAGAGCACTGAACTACGTCTTTTACTTTCTCTCTCTACACACTGAACACGTACGTGAACATGAAGGCAGACAGTAGGCCGGATAAGGGGTGTCTGTCTGCTATTTGTACAATGTAAAATAAAAATCAAATGTCTTTTTTGCTAGGCTGTGCAAATARTGTAATGCAGGTGTGAATGAATTCAGCCTTAAATATCTAGGGCTGTATTCTGTCTGTGTTAGATACGATAAATCCATGTCCYATACAAGATGTAATACTTTGGCATGAAAAAAAACAACATCTGGACACGTCCTCTACGTCCTTGATAAGCCACCTGGGGAGATTTCTCGTCATTTCAGTGGACTCTGATACAGTGTCTGTGTGTGTCTGAGCTGTGTGTCTGATACTAGATTGAAACTCTCTGAGATAAATGAACTACATTGCTCGCCTTRAGACATGGACCAATGCCACAACAGTGAGTAATATAGGTAGTCCTCACTTTGGGAAAACCACTYGCAAGAAATACCATTTTGCCAGACCATCTCTCTCGATTGCTACCTCTCTTTCTCCCCCTTGCTCTCTCTCTCTCTCTCTTGGTCTCGCTCTCTCTTGCAAACGCTCTCTCTTGCTCTTGCTCTCCCTTGCTCGTTCGCTCTCTCTCTCTCAATTACATTTTATTGGCATGGGAAACATGTTAACATTGCCAAAGCAAGTGAAATAGATATTAAACAAAAGTGAAATAAACAATAAAAAAATGAACTGTGTCATAACTCTCCTGTGACGATCTGAAGGATCAGGTTACAGTGGTTCCGTTCCGCAGCGTGCTCTCTCTCGTAGAGGGGGAGAGCGGGAAGTCGTCTGTTTTATGGCGGTTGAAAAATACGCTGCCTCTATGCTCTGCAGTGTTCGAGATTGGAARGTAAACTCTGGAATACAGAGAGACACTTGGACAATCAAAAGTTTGAATAATTAAACAATATTTATATTTTTGAGAATGTGGGAATGGCCCGTGGGTATTTAAAGAACAAATCTGTCAAAGTTGTTTKATTTGGTGACGTCATGAAAGACAGGAGACCCACATTACCGTATCTGTTTGTGTACACTTTCAATTATCAGCTTTACATCTYGATGTTGGATAAAATGAATGAGTAAATATGAAACTATTTGTGAAAAGATGTAATGTGTTGTTACCCTTCTAAATGTATGTATGGATTTTTATATAAAGTTTAACTAGTCAGTGGCCACACCCCCGTGAGCCAGACAGTACYTCAGGTGTCATGGAACCGCCCTTTTTTACTCCAGAGTATAAAACCACCCGTGATGAGTTACATTAGACTACAAAAAATGGCGCTGACATTACATGTTGAAATGGTTAAGAACTACAACTCTATAGGCCCAGGAGACCAGACAGCATGTAGTGTTGGCTACACGGCTGSAAATGGTTAAACTCTGAGACTATCAATCACTACAGAATAAGAGCAAATCCTAGACGTAAAATTYCTAGTCTGCAGCTGGAAATTACGTAAGTCTAGTACGAGAAWAAAGACAACCGCGGAAGCATCTATTCTATACAATGACCATCTGTACGCCTGATGTATCCATTACAACAGACACTATCCAGAGCCGCTGAGAAAGCGACAACTACGAAAGACAACAACGACATATGGGCGCAAATATATCCATTGCAATTATTTTCGAATGAGCGGCCGTTCATGTGCAAAGGATTAGCATTTCAATTCATATAATTATCAACTTTGTGTAGTGAGTTCGTGCAGATATCCAAGGGTTTGCGACGTTCAGTAATGAGAACTGATGAGGTAATGATGATACATTAATAGAAGACTAATTGATAAGATATGAATATATCTGAAGAGTCGAGAAATAGAGACTCGATAAKAWTTTTCCGTGGTGCCACGACTTCCTAGTTAATTAAAGTTTACATGATTTGTTTAATCACGTAATAATAATTACACATAGAGAATTGATTTGATAAAATAACAGTCTTCACATTTAATGATAGTCACATTACGACAACAGTAAACATTACACTCACAAAAGTTCTAAAAGAATAAAGACATTTCAAATGMCATGTTATGTCTATATACAGTTGTAATGATGTGCAAATAGTTAAAGTACAAAAGGGAAAATTAATAAACATACATTTAGGTTGGATTTGTTTTCAAATTCTTTGTTTGTGATCTGAGGGAAATATGTGTCTCTAATATGTGTCTCTAATATGTGTCTCTATTATGTCTTTAATATGGTCATACGAGGTTAGGACGTGCAGCTCAGTTTTCACCTCATTTTATGGGCAGTGTGCACATAGCCTGTCTTCTATTGAGAGCCAGGTCTGCCTTCAGTGGCCTTTCTCAATAGCAAGGCTATGCTCACTGAATCTGTACATAGTCAAAGATTTCCTTAATTGTGGGTCAGTCACAGGGGTCAGATATTCTGTCACTGTGTAATCTCGGTTTAGGGCCAAATAGCATTCTAGTTTACTCAGTTTTTTTGTTAATTCTTTCCAATGTGTCAAGTAATTATCTTTTTGTTTTCTCAGGATTTGGTTGGGTCTAATTGTGTTGCTGTCCTGGGGCTCTGTGGGGTCTGTTTGGGTTTGTTAACAGAGCCCCAGGACAAGCTTMCTTAGGAGGCTCTTGTCCAGGTTAATTTCTTTGTAGGTGATGGCTTTGTTATGGAAGGTTTGGGAATCGCTTCCTTTTAGGTTGGTTGTAGAATTTAACGGCTCTCATCAGGATTTGAATAATTAGCGGGTATCGGCCTAATTCTGCTTTGCAAGCATTATTTTGTGTTTTTTTTAACGTTGTGCACAGAGGATATTTTTGCAGAATTCTGCATGCAGAGTCTCAATTTGMTMTTTTCCCATTTTGTGAATTCTTGGTTGGTGAGTGGACCCCAGACCTCACAACGATAAAGGGCAATGGGTTCTGTAACTGATTCAAGTATTTTTTMGGAGATCCTAATTGGTATGTCGAATTTTCTGTTCCTTTTGATGGCATAGAAGGCCCTTCTTGCCTTGTCTCTCAGATCGTTCACAGTTTTGTGGAAGTTACCTGTGGCGCTGATGTTTAGGCTGAGGTATTTATAATTTTTTTGTATGCTCTAGGGCAGGGGTCGGGAACCTATGGCTCCCGAGCCAGGTGTGGCTCTTTTGATGATTGCATCTGGCTCGCAGATAAAACAAAATATTCTCACTTGTTTTAATCCATCCATCGATTTTTCACTGCTCATGTCCTGTTCAGGGCTGCAGGAGCAATTGTCCAWTATTTTAATTAAATGATACTGGCCTACGTTGGCCGTTGCTAGGTAAAACAGGTAAACGCCTCCTTTTGAATCAGTCTGCTCGGTCATTAGCTCAAAGCTAACCCTTCGACGAAGAAGATGGCGAAAAWAAAAAAAGATGACGAGTATCGTACATTTCAGGACGAATGGACCGAAGAATTCGCCTTTGTSGAGAGAGCAGGTTCTGCGGTGTGTCTAATTTGCAATGACAAAATRACATKGATGAAACGGTCGAATGTAAAGCGGCACWTCGACARGCGCCATGCTACCTTTGCATCWAAATACCCTGRGGGAGACAGCAGAAAGAAAGCGTGCCAAGAGCTACTGAGCAGGGTGCAAGCTAGCCAGCAGCAACTCCGCGTATGGACCCGGCAAGGTGACTATAATTCCGCTAGCTTTGCTGGATCTTTAGCAATAGTGAGGAACGGAAAACCATTCACAGATGGCGAGTATGCTAAAACGTTCATGCTGGATGTAGCCAATGAACTTTTTGATGATCTTCCGAACAAAGACAAGATAATTAAACGGATACAAGACATGCCTCTGTCGGCAAGAACTGTTCATGATCGTACCATCGTGATGCCAAACAAAGTGGAGGAAACGCAAGTGAAGGACATAAATGCAGCGCCGTTCTTTTCCCTGGCTTTGGATGAGTCAACAGACGTGAGCCATTTGTCGCAGTTCAGCGTGATTGCAAGATATGCTGTTGGTGACACACTGCGCGAAGAAAGTCTTGCAGTTCTGCCATTAAAAGGGTCCACAAGAGGTGAGGATTTATTTAAGTCTTTCATGGAGTTTGCTCAAGAAAAAAATCTACCTATGGATAAACTTCTCTCAGTGTGTACTGATGGTGCTCCGTGTATGGTGGGGAATAAAAAAGGATTTGTGGCGCTTCTCCGTGAACATGAAAATAGACCAATCCTAAGTTTCCATTGCATTCTACACCAGGAGGCACTTTGTGCTCAGATGTGTGACAGGCAGTTTGGGGAAGTGATGTCGCTGGTCATTCGTGTGATCAACTTTATTGTTGCTCGAGCCTTAAATGATCGCCAGTTTAAAACACTGCTGGATGAAGTTGGAAATAACTATCCTGGTCTGCTTTTGCACAGCAATGTGCGTTGGTTGTCAAGAGGGAAGGTGCTTAGCCATTTTGCGGCTTGCCTGAAAGAAATCCGGACTTTCCTTGAAATGAAAGGCATCGAGCATCCTGAGCTAGCCGAAACTGAGTGGCTCCTCAAGTTTTACTATCTCGTAGATATGACTGAACATCTGAACCAGCTCAACGTGAAAATGCAAGGCATTGGAAATACAGTGTTATCCCTTCAACAAGCTGTGTTTGCTTTTGAAAACAAGCTAGAACTTTTCATCATGGATCTTGAAACAGGTCGTTTAACTACATTTTGAAAAACTGAGCCAATTTAAAGATGCGATGACAGCAACGTGAGCCTATTCAAAACTTTCGATCTCCACGAGCTAGCTCGCTGCACATCCAGTCTCCTACCCAGTCCTTCAAAGCACCGCTTTGGAGAATTTCGGTGAGCACACTCGGTCTTCTTTAAGTCCATCACCCTTCCAAACGGTTGTTCACTGAACACAGCCGACCTGAGTTACATTCCTGGTGTCTCCGTCAGAGATTTTGAAGCAGAAGTGGCTGACCTGAAGGCCTCAGACATGTGGGTGAATAAGTTCAAGTCACTGAATGAAGATTTGAAAGAATCACACGACAGAAAGCGGAGTTGGCGAGCAAGCAACATGTGGACAGAAATGAAAAAACTTCAACCCGAAGACCAGCTGATTCTCAAAACTTGGAACGCGCTTCCTGTCACATACCACACACTGCAGCGTGTGAGTATTGCTGTATTGACCATGTTTGGATCTACGTATGCATGTGAGCAGTCATTCTCACATCTTAAAAACATCAAGTCCAACCTACGATCACGTTTAACGGATGAAAGCCTCAACGCTTGCATGAAGCTTAACCTCACCAAGTACCAACCAGACTACAAAGACATCAGCAAATCCATGCAGCACCAGAAGTCGCATTAATGGTGAGTATTATAACAACATTATTTAAGAATAAATTCAGAGGCTTATTATACTGACATTTAGTTGAATTCACTTTTAAAATATATTATATGGCTCTCACTGAAATAAATTTCCAAWTTTTTTGCTTTCATGGCTCTCTTAGTCAAAAAGGTTCCCAACCCCTGCTCTAGGGCAACGGTGTCTAGATGAAATTTGTATTCGTGGTCCTGGCAACTGGACCTTTTTTGGAACACCATTATTTTTCTCTTACTGAGATTTACTGTCAGGGCAAAGTTTGGACACACCAACTCATTCAAGGGTTTTTCTTTATTAAACAAATCAAAATATATGAACAAAAAAGCAAAATAAGCAAAGAGAAATGACAGTCCATAATTTCTTTAAGATATGAATATCAGTCAATGCGGAACATTTCAACAGCTTTGAAAGTGTCTTCAAGTGCAGCCGCATAAACCGCCAAGCGCTATGATGAAACTGTCTCTCARGAGGACCGCCACTGGAAAGGAAGTCTGCAGGTGCTGCAGACTGTTCTATTGCCCTCGCCAATTCGTCGATATATATGTTGAAGAGGGTGGGGCTCAAGCTCTATCCCTGTCTCACCCCACGGCCCTGTGGAAAGAAATGTGTGTGTTTTTTTTTGCCAATTTTAAACTGCTCTCTCTCTCTGTCTCTGTCTCTGTCTCTCTCTCTCTCTCTGTCTCTCTCTCTCTCTCCAGATGTCCTTTGATAAAGCAGCTGTGGTAGAGATTTCTCCTCGTGTCATTGGTCTCTATTTGCCCATAAAATGTTGCAGGAATGATAAACACGGCTTCTCAGTGAACGTCTCACCTTACTTTAAACCCCCATCGCATCCAGCTTTGACCATGTCTGCAGCTTTATCATGCTATTGCAGCTGCTTGTGTTCAAAGGCACGGCTGCCCTGCTGTGTGTGAATGTGTGTGTGGTGTGTGTGCGCTTGCAAATATGTTGTGATGCATGTGTCGTACTGTGCAGGGAGACCCAGCTGGTTTAAGGGAACATGCACTCTGTTTCAACTCCACAGCCTAGCATAGAAGCCTGTCTGGCATCCGCTTCCCCAGCCATCGCCCCCTCTATTCCCGGAGCTTAGCATAAACACGGCTGTGTGTGTGGGATGGACTGGGACGCAGACTGTAAACAGTGGGGACAGCAGTCTGCTGAGTGATCCATGGTCCCGCTCCAGCTAAGGGGTGGAGGATTGGGAGGATGCCCAAGTATGAGCCTGTGTGTCTGGCGAGAGAGGGCCTGCACTGGGTTTCTCCAATGGGTGTTGATCCTACAGTCAAGGATAAGCAAGAATGCTATTCATCTTCATTAGTGTAGCTGTACAAGAAAACCCATATAAAGTACATAGAAACGGGCCTATATGTGCATGTTGGTCTACTGTACTTAAATCATTATTATTCAGTTGCCCTTTTCCCTAATGTTTATTTCCACAAGATTGGAAGAAGATATCTTCAACAGCAAGACTGAGGTAGAATAATAATTATTTGTAATTGCCTAACATAAAAACAAGCCATAAGCTAAGATGACAGAGGCATCGCTAGGCTAGCTACTGTAGCAGTGCTTATGTGTGTGGTACAGTTTATAGTCTTAGCCAGAGCTAGTGTGGAGCTGAAGATTGCTCATTTGTGTATGGGTCCATATAGAGCTATAGTTAATGGAGTCAGTCTCCTGCCAGTCCTTTTACAATAAATAAAATAAACCAGCCATATGGGAGGTTAAAATGTCTAGAGACATCTCTGCACACACATATTAGCACATGTTTGTACACAAATTAGTTTGTATGTGCTTGAACCAGGGTTGAAAATCTGTTTGTCAGACATGAATTACACTTAAAATCCAAATAATACAATTTTACAGTAGGCTACATCACATTTTCCCGGCAGCACAGCACAGAATTAAAATGCACTCTGTTGAAGTTTACGGTTTACTGAAAAGAAACCTTCTAAAATAGCCTGCTGTCTGATGCTCAACTAAAATCGCCAAGCTAGCAGAGTAGAGGCCCTAAGTGAACGGTGGCATGCAACCAAGTCTGGCACAGCCATCAAGAAGACCTGGCCTCTACAGCAGAGGGTTAGAGGAGAGGAAGCAGGATCCTGCCAACAGGTGCATTAATGCATCAATGTAATTTATTCAAGCCTTCTCCTAGAGAACCCTCTCCATCTCCATCCACTCCTAACCAATTACCAGCCTGGATTCTGTACATGTGGAAAATAATTTGATATTTCAAACATGTTTTCCATTCTACAATTTGAATTGCTGCCCCCTATGTAACCATTAACAGGTCTGTCCTCTCCTAGAGAGACCAATCAGGGATAAGTGTGCACGGTCAATTTCCTGGAGAGACTTGACACTCACTGTATCTGTATGACATCATCTACCCATAATCCTGTTGTGATTCTGGGTGAGGATGTGTTTAAATGTACTGTATGACATCATCTACCTATCACATACATTTCCGTGGCATTGAAGGTCCCCAAGAACACAGTGGCCTCCATCATTCTTAAATAGAAGAAGTTTGGAACCACCAAGACTCTTCTTAGAGTTGGCCACCCAGCCAAACTGAGCAATASGGCGAGAAGGGCCTTGGTCAGAGAGGTGACCAAGAACACGATTATCTGGTCTGATGAAATCGAGATTGAAATCTTTGGCATGAACGCCAAGCGTCACGCCTGGAGGAAACCTGGCACCATACCTACGGTGAAGCATGGTGGTGACAGGATCATGCTGTGGGAATGTTGTTCAGTGGCAGGGACTGGGAGACTAGTCAGAATTGATGGAAAGATGAACAGAGCAAAGTACAGAGAGTTCCTAGATGAAAACCTGATCTAGAGCACTCAGGACCTCAGACTGGGGTGGAGGTTCACCTTCCAACAGGACAACGACCCTAAGCACACAGCCAAGACAGTGGCTTTGGGACAAGTCTCTGAATGTCCTTGAGTGGCCCAGCCAGAGCCAGGATTTGAACCCGATTTGACATATCTGGAGAGACCTTAAAATATGTGTGCAGCGACGCTCCCCATCCATTCTGACATAGCTTGAGAGGATCTGTAGAGAAGAATGGGAGAAACTCCCCAAATACAGGTGTGCCAAGCTTGTGGCCTCATTCCCAAAAAACTTGAAGCTGCAAAAGGTGCTTCAACAAAGTAAAGTAAAGGGTCTGAATACTTATGTAAATGTAATATATATATATTTTTTTTTTTTGCAAAACAATGTACATCCTGTTTTTGCTGTCATTATGCAGTATTCTGTGTACAATTATGAGGAAAAAAAACTTTAATCCATTTTAGAATAAGGCTGTAACGTAACAAAATGTTGAAAAAGTCAAAGGGTCTCAATACTTTCCGAATGCACACTCTTGGCATTCTCTCAACCTGCTTCATGAGGAATGCTTTTTTTAAACAGTATTGAAGGAGTTCCCACATATGCTGAGCACTTGTTGGCTGCTTTTCCTTCACTCTGTGGTCCAACTCATCCCAAACCATCTCAATTGGGTTGAGGTCAGGTGATTGTGGAGGCCAGGTCATCTGATGCAGCACTCCATCACTCTCCTTCTTGGTCAAATAGCCCTTACACAGCCTGGAAGTGTGTGGGTCATTGTCCTGTTGAAAAACAAATCATAGTCCCACTAAGCGCAAACCAGATGGGATGGCGTATCACTGCAGAATGCTTCAACCATGATGGCCTGATTCACGCAGTCTCCTCTGAGCAGTTGATTTTGAGATGTGTCTGTTACTTGAACTTTGTGAAGCATTTATTTGTGCGTCAATCTGAGGTGCAGCTATCTCTAATGAACTTATCCTCTGCAGCAAAGGCAACTCTGGGTCTTCCTTTCTAGGGGCGGTCCTCATGAGAGACAGTTTCATCATAGCGCTTGACGGTTTATGCGACTGCACTTGAAGACACTTTCAAAGCTGTTGAAATTTGTTTTCAATTACAGCTTTCATCCGTCTTGGCACGCTATCCACCAGTCTTTCACATTGATGTTGGGTGACTTTATGCCTCTCCTGGGGCAAATATTCAAGCAGCTCGGCTTTGTTTGATGGCTTGTGAACATCCATCTTCCTCTTGATCCCATTCCAGAGGTTTTCAATGGGGTTCAAGTCTGGATATTGGGCTGGCCATGACAGGGTCTTGATCTGGTGGTCCTCCAGACCTGAACACCATTGTAAACCTCTGGGATGTGATCAAGAGGAAGATGGATGGTCACAATAAGACCAAATAGTTGGTCTCTGCTTCATCTTAACTGAATGTGAATATCTCAGTTTCAAATAGAGCTTCATATGGGAACCTAACCTTTTTCAAACAGCTATTTTAGGCAGTAGTCCATCAGTCGTAGTGCTGAAGGATGTGTCAGTTTAGGAAACGTTTTCAACTTCAGCATCTCTGACTCAAAGCACTTTAGCATTTAAACCTTTAGTGGCCTTGTGTACTCTCCCTAAAAGAGATAAGTGATTTTTTGAAAACTGAAAGCTCTTGGACAAGATACAGAGCTATTGTCAGGTCACTGGAGGTCAGCTCAGTAATGTCTTTAGGATGTCGTGGAAGAGACTGATACACAGACCATCGGATCCTAGCATCTTAACGGCATACACACAGACCCAGAAACAACAAACAAACCACCTAAAAGTGTCCAACAGAGTCTGAGCAGAGTGGCTCAAAGTTCACCAGTTCAGTTTGTCCGACTTTGTGAAGGACTCATTTCAAACATTTTAAATAAACAGAGACTCTCCCTTAGATAGAGAGAGAGAGAGAGAGATACAGAGACCCAGTGCCTTAGGCCCCAGACAGACTGGCACCCCAGTCCCATGCCACAGGGCCAGAGACAGCTGCAGAGCACCAGAGCTATCAGGACAGTTCATCAAAACTGTCCTCAGGTCAGGTTGGGACACACTTATAGTTTGAACACTGATCTGAGAGCATTACATTAGCACAACAGCTGCACACTTAGCATACAGTAGTATCTGACCATACTGACTTCAGGTCAACTAGTGACATAGAATACTGAGAGCAATACATGACTGTAGCACATTAGCTACACACACCAGTAGTATCTCACCAAACGGACTTCAGATCAGTTTTGTCAGAGTCTGAACTGAGTTCAGTTGGGGACAACCACTTAAACCACCAGCTCCACAACACTAAAACAAAGCAAGGCTCACACTGTCAACTGCCATCATACTAATCCCTATTACACCGTCACAACAAATCAGAAGACATCCTCATAGCTTGCCTCCACATTTGTTTACTAAACTAAACAATGTCTGGCATGTAGTGGGGTGATAGTGCCTCTAAACCAACTGAACAACCCTAACACATCTAACTTAGACTAAAACATGGCAGTGACGGCACGTTTTAAATGCCAGTACTTCCTCTATTGTAGGAATTTCCTGCCCAACTGAACACCTATCGGAGGAAATAACCTCTTTCCTCCAGACACAATCAAAGGGCGCCAGCGACAAGGAGTGTCTGCCTGTCTCTTATATTATACTATTATACTCTGAGAGAGAGAGAGAGCGAGAGCGAGAGCGAGAGCGAGAGCGAGAGCGAGAGCGAGAGCGAGAGCGAGAGCGAGAGCGAGAGCGAGAGAGAGAGAGAGAGAGAGAGAGAGAGAGAGAGAGAGAGAAAAGAAGGCTCCTATAGCTCACTTCAGCCCAGCCCTGCTATGCTGTAGTCAAATTACCACAACTTTCATTAATTTAGTCCCACAAAGACTATACTCAGAGAAATACAAGGAGTCCTTTATTCCAATCAATGACTGAATGAAGCTCTGAGACAAAAGACAGAACCGTGTATAATTGCTATTGTTAAATGTTATTGCTTGGTGTCGCAACATAAACATCCCGGAGAGACGAGGGAAATTGTTCCTAAATTGGACACAAAGGACTTCCGGATAGACATGACCTAAAGTAATGTGATTACAGAGTACAATATGGCATATTAAGGCTAAATAATGACTAATTATGTGCCATGGAAAATGAATATAAATGGTGGTAATTGGGCTATTACACCAATGTTATTCTAACAGATGAGAGCAGTTTCAGGCAGACGCGTCAGGGCTGCTCTGTTTACTTCACTCTGACGGTACTTGCGGTTGGCAGCTGCAGCGTCCTAAGGCTATGGCTGATGTTAGTGTGTGGAGAGAGGAGAGGGAGGTGGGAGGGAGGAGGGGAATGGTTACAATCTGAGCTGGCATCCACTGCCCAAGATATTATCTAGGCCATCAGAATCGGGTCAACTGGTGTCTGTTCGTTGGTGGCCTCTATGACCCAGAGTGGTGGCGAGTGAGTCATATTCTATACACGCAACATGGAGACATTCGGGTTGTGTAGTGTGCCGATGTCTGTCGAGTCAGTGAATCTAGCCAGTGGATGCTGCAGGGCAGGCTACTACTGCACACGTTTTTTGTAAAGGACAGAGGCATAGGGTTCTACGATGCTATGATCTACTATAATGGGAAGAGCTCTTATGACAATGTGTCCATTTGTGAGTTAGTTCAGCACCGGTGGGAGGATCACGGATTAGAAGTCAATAAATGTATTACTTCATACAGCACAATAGTGATTTCAAAACGTTACATAGCATATATGCAAAGATCATTCCTTCTTATTGAGTCGTTGACTTTTGGTTTTCAGCGGGAGGGACTGCAGCTCTACTCTAGAATTGGATAATGACATGAATGATCCCCTTGACTTTACACATAGCATGCAGAAATGCAAGCAGGCATTAGCAACACATTGCTATCATGAAAGTATTAGCTTAACCTAAACATAACTCTGTCAACACTGAACATGAGTCTATCAACACTGATGACTCAGGCAGGAGGAATCWAAAAAAAAAAACATCACCTGATCAAGTGATCGACAGTGACCCAAACCCATCACTGAAGAGTTCTTTTCATACATGGGATTGGCGGTTGGTGGAAGACCAAGTCCATATTATGGCAAGAACAGCTCAAATAAGCGAAGAGAAACGACAGTCCATCATTACTTTAGGACATGAAGGTCAGTCAATCCAGGAAATTTCAAGAAAGTTGAAAGTTTCTTCAAGTGCAGTTGCAACAACCATTAATCGCTATAATGAAACTGTCTCTCATGATTACCGCCACAGGAAAGGAAGACCCAGAGTTACCTCTGCTGCAGAGGATAAGTTTAGTAGAGTTACCAGCCTCAAAAWTCGGCAGTTAACTGCACCTCGGATTGCAGCCCAATAAAAGCTTCACAGAGTTCAAGTAACAGACACGTCTCAACATCAACTGTTCAGATGAGACTGCATGAATCATTGCTTTTCATGGTCGAATTGCTGCAAAGAAACCACTACTAAAGGACACCAATAATAAGAAGAGACTTGTTTGGGCCAAGAAACACGAGCAACATTAGACCGGTGGAAATGGTGTCCTTTGGTCTGATGAGTCCAAATTTGAGATTTTTGTTTCCAACCGCCATGTCTTTGTGAGACGCAGAGTAGGTGAACGGATGATCTCCGCATGTGTGGTTCCCACCGTGAAGCATGGAGGAGGAGGTGGATGGTGATGGGTGATGGACACTGTCAGTGATTTATTTAAATTCAAAGCATTCTGCCAGCGAAAATGCCATCCCATCTGGTTTGCGCTTAGTGGGACTATCATTTGTTTCTCAACAGGAAATGACCCAAAACAGACCTCCAGGCTGTGTAAGGACTATTTGACCAAGAAGGAGGGTGATGGAGTGCTGCTATCAGATGACCTGGCCTCCACAATCACCCGACCTAACCCAATTGAGATGGTTGGGAGGAGTGGGACCCAGAGTGAAGGAAAAGCAGCCAACAAGTGCTCAGCATATGTGGGGACTCCTACAAGACTGTTGGAAAAGCATTCCAGGTGACTACCTCACAAGGTTGACGAAACAATGATTGACAGAATCATCAGTCAAAGGGTGGCTACTTTGAAGAAAAATGTATTTCACACTTTTTTGGTATACATGGATTCCATATGTGTTGTTTCACAGTTTTGATGTCTTTCACTATTTATTTGCAATGTAAAAAATAGTCCAAATAAAGTAAAGCTCTTTGAAAGGGTAGGTGTGTCCAAACTTTTGACTGGTACGGTATATATGACCATTGTATAAATAGTATAATGGTATAATGCTCCCCCCGTTGCATCAAGATGAATGGTATCCACTTAAGTCTTGCTTTACTACAAGTGCCACTGCTTAGATTGGTGCAGCTGGAAAACACAAGTGTATGTCCTATAATGAACAGCGTATATGAAAAATACAATTCAAGGAAAATAAACATTTGTGTCCTGTTGTTACATTTTTATTGGTGTTGCGTGTCCGATGCGCTCAGGTTCTTGTTACACGTCATTTGCATCGTGCATCATGAGAAAAGTCATCTTCGCCTATAATTCACTTCCCCTGTGAGAAACCATGAACACGGGCTGACTTGGCTTCGCTTACCTCAGCCTAAGCCTGTCAGACGCCTACCTACCAAAGTTGCACCGTGTCCATTACCATGTAGAAAAACGCTTGTCCTCTTATGGAAGATGCCACACAACTTTGAGATAACAACAGATAGTGAAGTCAAAGATACTGGTTTTCGTTGCCCTCTGGTTGGTACCTTTAATGGGTTTCCCCAAGTTTTTTGGATTCCCCCGAAGCACTCCGATTCGAAGCCCTACCCGCCGACCTTTCAGTGACCACATGTTAGGTGTGCGCGCGTATGAGAGTTTCATGAGTTTAGGCTTTCTCCACTGGACCATATAATGTTTTGATATTATATGGTCCCAAGCGTGTGGACAAGTGTATTTAAATGCCTAGCTGGGGTCTGTTTTGTAATCTGGTCAGATTCGGTTTTGCTATCAGAATGGGGGAGTTGCCTTTCGAGCCTGGTAAACCAGGCTTTAGACTTTTTCTCTTGAATATTTTAAGTGAAAGACGTTTGTAACAATGTATCAGTCTTACATCACTTAGGCTACTGTATCATTTGTCATTTGGAACCACAGATCCACCTTTAGTAAATAAAACCAGCTACCTACTGGCGCACAAACTGTTGAATCAAAAGTTGTTTGAATGTAATGTGTCAATGTATTTTGATGTTAAATCTACGTGGAAAATACGTTAGATTTGGAAAAATTATTAAAACTGTTGTTTTGGAGGAAATTTCAACAACAACAGGATTGTCATCATGGAAATTCATTTTCAACATGGACAAACTTTTTTTTTTTACTTGCACCTTTGAAACAATGTCCGACTTCAACGTTTATAGCCACTTTCAGCAGAAAAAAAAGTTGTCTAGGCAGCACCTCCTACTTGAGAGTTGATCTACGGCTTTGCGCCCAGCCTGGGCTTAGCTTTGATATTTGTCACTGACTACTAACAATGTGCTATCGTGAGAATGTATAACGAGAAATATCTTAACTAGAATACACACTGAACAAAAATGTATAAATGCCAACATGCAACAATTTCTAAGATTTTACTGAGTTACAGTTTCATAGAAGGAAAATCAGTCAATTGAAATACATGTATTAAATCTATGGCAGGGTGGTGGATTTAGAAAACCAGTCAGTATCTGCGTGTCACCACAATTGCTTCATGCACGTAACACTCTCCTTCCGTTGAGCTTGATCGGGCTGGTTGATTGTGACCTGTGGAATGTTGTCCCACACCCTCTTCAATGGCTGTGCGATGTTGCTGGATATATGGGCTGCGCGAACTGGAACACGCTGCCGTACACGTTGATACAGAGCATCCCAAACATGCCTCAATGCGGTGACATGTCTGGTTTCCCCAACCCATGCAGGCCCATGGGAAAACTGGGACATTTTTCAGCTTCCAGAATTGGTACAGATCCTTTGCAACATGGAGCCGTGCATTATCATGCTGAAAACATGAGGTGATGGCGGTGGATAATGGCACGACAATGGCCCTCAGGATCTCATCACAGTATCTCTGTGCATTCAAATTGCCATTGATGAAATTACATTGTTTGATGCCGTAGCTTATACCATCTGGTAGGCATAAGCTATCACACTGTTTCTGTCCGAATTCATTCCAAAGGTAAGTTAACAGAGCAAATTAAATGTAACCATACTTATAGAGATACACTATATATACAAAAGTATGTGAACACCCCTTCAAATTAGCATATTTGGCTATTTCCAGCCACACCGTTGCTGGACATGGTGATAGAATCAAAGCACACAGCCCCATGGCATTTCCATAGAAAACATTTGGCAAGTAGAATGGTCTTACTGAATGAGCTCAGTGACTTTCAACGTTGGCACCGTCATAGGATGCCACTTTTCCAAAAAGTATTCGTCAAATGTATGCCCTATTTAGAGCTGCCGGTCAATTGTTAAGTGCTGTTTGTGAAGTGGAAACATCTAGGTGCAACAACGGCTCAGCCACGAAGGTGCTGGCCACACAAACTCACAAAACAGGTCCACCGAGAGCTGAAGCGCGTTATTTGCACGTAAGAAATCCTCTGTCCTCGGTTTGCAACTCCCCGACGCAAATCCAGAC
>NC_036868.1:30482412-30495649 GCF_002910315.2 Salvelinus sp. IW2-2015 | reverse complement strand
GGAGGGCTTCTTTAAAGACAAACTAACAGGTCTGTTGACGAGCCGGATATTCTTATGTTGGTAGGCTGATCAAATACTTATGGTCATGCAATAAAATGCAAATTAATTTACTTAAAAAATCATACAATGTGATTTTCTGGATTTTTGTTTTAGATTCCGTCTCTCACAGTTGAAGTGTACCTATGATAAAATTACAGACCTCTACATGTTTTGTAAGTAGGAAAACCTGCAAAATTGGCAGTGTATCAAATACTTGTTCTCCCCACTGTATATGAAAAATACAATTCAAGGAAAATAAACATTTTGTTGTCCTGTTGTTACATTTTTATTGGTGTTGCGTGTCCGATGCGCTCAGGTTCTTGTTACACGTKATTTGCATCGTGCATCATGAGAAAAGTCATCTTCGCCTATAATTTCACTTCCCCTGTGAGAACCATGAACACGGGCTGACTTGGCTTCGCTGTACCTCAGCCTAAGCCTGTCAGACGCCTACCTACCAAAGGTTGCACCGTGTCCATTACCATGTAGAAAAACGCTTGTCTCTTATGGAAGATGCCACAACTTTGGAGATAACAARAGATAGTGAAGTCAAAGATACTGGTTTCGTTGCCCTCTGGTTGGTACCTTTAATGGGTTTCCCCAAGTTTTTTGGATTCCCCGAAGCACTCCTGATGACCTACCGCCGACCTTTCAGTGACACATGTTAGGTGTGCGCGTATGAGAGTTCATGAGTTTAGGCTTTCTGCCACTGGACCATATAATGTTTTGATATTATATGGTCCCAAGGTGTGGACAAGTGTATTTAAATGCCTAGCTGGGGTTGTTTTGTAATCTGYTCAGATTCGGTTTGSTATCAGAATGGGGAGGTTGCCTTCGAGCCTGGTAAACCAGGCTTTAGACTTTTTCTTTGAATATTTAAGTGAGACGTTTGTAAATGTATCAGTCTACTTATCACTTAGGTACTGTATCATTGTCATTTTGGAACCACAGATCCACTTTAGTAAATAAAACCAGCTACCTACTGGGCACAAACTGTTGAATCAAAGTTGTTTGAATGTAATGTGTCAATGTATTTTGATGTTAAATCTACGTGGAAAATACGTTAGATTTGGAAAAATTATAAACTGTTGTTTTGAGGATGAAATTTCAACAACAGGATTGTCATCATGGAAATTCATTTTCAACATGGACAAACTTTTTTTTTTACTTGCACCTTTGAAACAATGTCCGARCTTCAACGTTATAGCCACTTTCAGCAGAAAAAAAAGTTGTCTAGGCAGCACCTCCTACTTGAGAGTTGATCTACGGCTTTGGCCCAGCCTGGCTTAGCTTTGATATTTGWCACTGACTACTAACAATGTGCTATCGTGAGAATGATTAACGAGAAATATCTTAACTAGAATACACTGAACAAAAATATAAATGCAACATGCAACAATTTCWAAGATTTTACTGAGTTACAGTTCATAMAAGGAAATCAGTCAATTGAAATACATGTATTAATCTATGGCAGGGGTGTGGATTAGAAAACCAGTCAGTATCTGGTGTCACCACAATTTGCTTCATGCAGCGTAACACTTCTCCTTCCCGTGGAGTTGATCYGGCTGTTGATTGTGACCTGTGGAATGTTGTCCCACACCTCTTCAATGGCTGTGCGAWGTTGCTGGATATGGGCGGGAACTGGAACACGCTGCCGTACACGTTGATACAGAGCATCCCAAACATGCTCAATGGGTGACATGTCTGGTTTCCCCAACCCATGCAGGCCATGGGAAAACTGGGACATTTTCAGCTTCCAGGAATTGTGTKCAGATCCTTGCAACATGGAGCCGTGCATTATCATGCTGAAACATGAGGTGATGGCGGTGGATAAATGGCACGACAATGGCCCTCAGSATSTCATCACAGTATCTCTGTGCATTCAAATTGCCATTGATGAAATACAATTGTGTTTGATGCCGTAGCTTATACCATCGGTAGGCATAAGCTATCACACTGTTTTTGCCGAATTCATTCCAAAGGGTAAGTTTAACAGAGCAAATTAAATGTAACCATACTTTATAAGTCAGATACACTATATATACAAAAGTATGTGAACACCCCTTCAAATTAGCATATTTGGCTATTTCAGCCACACCCGTTGCTGACAGGTGTATAGAATCAAGCACACAGCCATGGCATTTCCTTAGACAAACATTGGCAGTAGAATGGTCTTACTGAAGAGCTCAGTGACTTTCAACGTGGCACCGTCATAGGATGCCACTTTTCCAACAAGTCATTTCGTCAAATTTATGCCCTGTTAGAGCTGTTCCGGTCAACTGTAAGTGCTGTTTTTGTGAAGTGGAAACATCTAGGTGCAACAACGGCTCAGCCACGAAGTGGTAGGCCACACAAACTCACAAAACAGCGCCCTTTTCCACGATGCTGAAGCGCGTGTAGGCACGTACAAAATCCTCTGTCCTCGGTTGCAACGCAGAAGCGAATTCAGCACCAAGAAACTGTTCGTCGGAGCTCCTGAAATGTGCTTCCAACTTTGGGACAACAGTTTGGGGAAGGCCCTTTCCTGTTTCAGCATGACGATGACCCCCCGTGCACAAAGCGAGGTCCATCCAGAAATGGTTTGTTGAGATCGTGTAGAAGAACTTAACTGGGCCTGCACAGAGCCCTGACCTCAACTCCATCGAAACACCTTTGGGATGAATTGGAATGCCAGACCTTACTAATGCTCTTGGTAATGGAAGCAAGTCCCTGCAGCACGTTCCAACATCTAGTGAAAACCCTTCCCAGAGGATGGAGGCTGTTATAGCAGCAAAAAGGGGACAAAACTCCATATTAATGCTCATGATTTTGGAAATGTCATGTAGTGTGTCATCAATTATACTACTTCGGCCTTTATAGCATTTGCGAAGTCATCAGACTTTTTAAATTTAACCCAGGGTTCAACTAAAAATAGAACATACAAGATATAGGCCTAGCGGTGTCAAGCTTTGTTTGCTTTCAAATTGAACATACAAGTTAATAATTATGTTAGACTTACATCTCCATCTCAAACAAAAATCTAAGTTTAAAAATCTGACTAAATCAAATCAATTCATACTTCAAATTACATTTGATTTAGTCCCATACTTTAACTTAGATTTTTGGTTGAGGTTCAAGACATGAATAKAACATATGATTTATTAAACTTCTTCACGATCGGTGGGTCCCCCACGGGACGGTTGAGCTAACGTAGGCTAATGCGATTAGCATGAGGTTGTAAGAAACAAGAACATTTCACAGGACATAGACATATCTGATATTGGCAGAAAGCTTAAATMCTTGTTAATCTAACTGCACTGTCCAATTTACAGTAGCTATTATAGTGAAATAATACCATTCTATTGTRTGAGGAGAGTGCACAGTTTTGAACTTGTYTTAATAAACCAATTAGGCACATTTGGGCAGTCTTGATACAAAATGTTGAKKYYAAWMSKAWMGMTRKWTMGYWTKYMRRWAYYKRTTMRKKKWWKKKRMSWMSCKWRRWYMMGSCKAAAWRRWAAWTMSKKCRMGGSRMGYAWWAWWKKWTWWMGSKWTTRRRRTMSKWTTRKAAYYWMYWWYMWKKAAAAAWWWTWRAAAAAAAKGTTTTTTTTCTTTGCATTTTGTTTTACCCTATCTAATYTGTTATATTCTCCTACATTAATTTCCCATTTCCACAAACTTCAAYGTGTTTCCTTTCAAATGGTATCAAGAATATGAATATCCTTGCTTCAGGGCGTGAGTTACAGGCAGTTAAATTTGGGTATGTCATTTTAGGCGAAAATTGTTTATATGTGCTTGCATTGACAACCAAACACAATTCAATATTACTTTTGCAATACAGTCAATAGCCTAAAGTTAACACTATCTTACAAATTCATTTAACAGTATTTCYTGAGTTTAAGGACCAGACATTGAAATGGGTTTAGGATATGCATTGAGGAAATAAAATGACTGTGAGAATGAGGATTCAGGGGGGTAATGAGAATGGATCGGCTGAAGCAAAGGGCTGCAGATGAAAGATCTTGGTGGTGACCTCTAGAGTTTGGCTTGGAGTCTCAGGTAGACATCATCGCCAGGCCATAGCAGTTACGCTGCTGTGGTGATGGCAATCGCCAAAACCCCCAAATCCAGCAACCTGATCTCAGCATCTGGATGTAGGCAAAAAGGACGTTGATGGTGATGGGCTGGCGACGAGGGTGGGGGGCGGACTTTGGCAAGGCTGGGCTGTGGCAGCAGTTGAAGACTTGAACACAGGCAGTTAGTTCACTGATCTAGGAGAGGGTCTCAGCTGGTTAGACCAGGYGCAGAACCTCTGCAGGAGCAGTTACTGGCACGTAACTGCCTGGGATGTGGGAGTTTATGGCTGCTAACGATTGAAAGTAGGGTGCTTCAGGGGTGGCAGTTATGGGACCAGAGGGACTGGAGGTAAAGAGAGGTTGTCACTAGCAGAGAGAGGGGGTGAGCTGGAGTGTCGATTGGTGTCAAAGACAAACGTAATAACCAGGTCGTGGGAGCACGGGGGACGACGGCTTTCCCTCACCATAGAGGAGGAAGCAAAGGCAGAGTGTTGTCCAGAGGAAGGAAGGAGGTCGAAGCGGAGCATCAAGCCAAGGCAGTGCGGGGGATGCATCAGGGGCCGCTGGCYTCGGMGCAGACAGGATGCAAGCAGGGTGGGATGGACAACGCAGAGGTCGCAGATGATGGACATCCTGCGGACGAAGAGGCGAACGAATAGCTGTCGAGTATGTGTTGAGATTCCACTGCAGGAGCCTGYAGGCAGTGACAGCTGAAAACAGGGCAATGGCAGTCGTAGATTATTGTGCCATCAAAACGAACGGCGAGATCCATAATGATGGAGTGGTAGTCAGATTACCTCATTTGCAGTACGTCTAGACAGACCAGACGTGGGGATGGTGGTCATCACTGGCAGAGAGAGAGGGTCAGCCGTTGCTGTAGCAGTGGTCACAGGGCCAGCAGTACCTTGTGGGATATGCTGGCGAAGCAAGGAAGAGACTGGATGCGAWTTGGAGTGCGTTGGGTGGAGGAAGAGCTAGGGCAGCCGTTGAGAGGGATGGTAAACCCGAGGCCGGGTCTGGGCTATGGCCAGCAGTGAAAACTGGAACATTGAGGCAATCAACTCACTGAATTGAGAGAAGGTCACAGCTGTGAAGACKAGGGGTCGAGCCACGGCTGGAGCAGCAGGCACATACAGTGGCTAGCAAGAGAATTCATTCCCCTTGGCGCGTTTTCCTATTTTGTTGCATTACAACCTGTAATTTAAATAGATTTTTATTTGGATTTCATGTAATGGACATACACAAAATATTTAAGCCGTACACTCCACAGAGCTGGGCTTTACAGAAGAGGGGCCAAAAAAAAGCCATTGCTTTAAAAAAAATAAGCAAACATGTTTGGTGGTCAGATGAGACTAAAATGGAGCAAAAAGGCAACTGTGAGACTCCCAAAACATTTGGAAGAAGGTACTCTGGTCAAATGAGACTAAAATTGAGCTTTTTGACCATCAAGGAAAACGCGATGTCTGGCGCAAACCCAACACCTCTCATCACCCTGAGAATACCATCCCCACAGTGAAGCATGGTGGTGGCAGCATTATGCTGTGGGGATGTTTTTCATCAGGCAGGGACTGGGGAACTGGTCAGAATTGAAGGAATGATGGATGGCGCTAAATACAGGGAAATTCTTGAGGTAAACCTCTTTCAGTCTTCCAGAGATTTGAGCCTGGGACTGAGGTTCACCTTCCAGCAGTGCAATGACCCTAAGCAGACTGCTAAAGCAACACTTGAGTGGTTTAAGGGGAAACATTTACATGTCTTGGAATGGCCTATTCAAAGCCCAGACCTCAATCCAATTGAGAATRTGTGGTATGCCTTAAAGATTGCTGTACATCAGCAGAACCCATCCAGTTTTGGAGCAGTTGTAAGGGAGTGCATAACTGGCGGCAGGGAAGTCTGGCGCAGGAGAGCAAAACTGGGTAATCAACGGAGCAGTTTTATTCATGAAACCACCGGAAACCAGAACAACAAACAAATGGGTACAAAACCCGTCGCGCACCAGAGAAAACGTGCACATGCACATACAATAAACAATTCCGCACAAAGACATGGGGGGAACAGAGGGTTAAATACACAACATGTAATAAGGAAAATGAGACCAGGTGTGTGGGAAGACAAGACAAAACAAAAGGAAAATGAAAAGTGGATCGATGATGGCTAGAAGACCGGCGACGCCGACCGCCGAGCGCCGCCCGAACAAGGAGAGGAACCGACTTCGGCGGAAGTCGTGACAGCATTTTTGCCTTGAAGAATGGGTAAAAATCCCATTGGCTAGATGTGTCAAGCTTATAGAGACATACCTCAAGAGACTTYTAGCTGTAATAACTTTTCATGTTCAAAATTGTGCACTCTCCTCAAACAATAGCATGGTATTCTCTCACTGTTATAGCTACTGTAAATTGGACAGTGCAGTTATATTAACAAGAATTTAAGCTTTCTGCCAGAATCAGACATGTCTACGTCCTGGGAAGTTTTCTTGTTACTTACAACCTCATGCTAATCACATTAGTCTACATTAYCTCTAGCAGCCGTYTTTWGCACTAACTGAAGTTTATTTWGTGCTTTATCCGGGTAGCCGGAAAGTAGAGCATTGCTGTAGTTTAACCTAGAAGTGACAATAGCATGACATTGACAATAACATGTCGTGAGTAGTTGATTCAGAGAGAAAGAAAACAGTTGAACAGTTTTGAACAAATTATTTTCTTCCTAAATTAAGGAGAAGCAAGAGAGAAATATATTGTCTTTTGATTTAGTATTTTTTTTACCCCCTTTTTATCCTCAATTTCATGGTATCCAATTGGTAGTTACAGTCTTGTCTCATCGCTGCAACTCCCGTACGGACTCGGGGGTGTGGCAAAGGTCGAGAGCCGTGCGTCCTCCGAAACACAACCCAACCAAGCCGCACTGCTTCTTGACACAATGCCCACTTAACCCGGAAGCCAGCCACACCAATGTGTCGGAGGAAACACAGTATACCTGGCGACCATGTCAGCGTGCAATGCACCCGGCCCGCCACAGGAGTCGCTAGTGCGCGACGGAACAAGGACATCCCTGGCGGCCAAACCCTCCCCTAACCCGGACGACGCTATGCCAATTGTGCGCCGCCCCATGGGTCTCCCGGTCGCAGCCGGCTGCGACAGAGCCTGGACTCGAACCCAGAATTGGAACAGTTATGTGCTAACAGTTAGCACTGCATTGCAGTACCTTAGACCACTCGGGAGGCCGAGATTGTCTTTTTTTTTCAGTTTCACTTACTTAGCTAGTAATTGCAGCTAGCTAGTTTAGCTTACTGAAACACCCTGCTCAAACAGAGGGATGCTATGTTAACTAGTTGGCTATGACTATTCAACACAACACTGGAACACTTCCAAGTCAAGGTAAGCTTTTGGTTTTACTAATTTATTAAAACCGAGGCCCGCCGGTGTAACTGCGTACTGACTGTACACTGTAACGTTACTGCATGATTGTAGCAGGTTTACTAACGCGTTAGTTCTATTAGCTATGCTGACTATTACGTTACTTTAGCTAAAATGGTGACAACGATGTAGGTTGTGTGTAGCGGTTTGGTTTGGAAAGGTTTTTTCACCTGGTCACACACAGCTGATGTGTTGTGCARTGAAGTCCACAAGTGAAGGGAAAAGMTGACAGGAGGAGAGTGCATAGATGCCATAAGGAATACAACGTGGCTGCTATGAAATGGAACTGTGTTTACGCATGATCAGGGGTGTCTTCATTCCGCCGATTCTGTTGAAAAACGTTTCTTAAACAGAAGCAAGCAAAACAAAACAAGGATAAACATACCTGAATTTGTCCAATAGAAACTATAGTTTTCAACTGTTGGACTAATGATTACATCCTCTATCAGCTAGATGCAGGCAAGAGTGTGCAAGGTGGTTTTGAATGTCACTGTCTGTCCATGTGTCACTTTCTGTCACATCAAATTTGTCTCTCGACCTGTGTGCACCTACGTTGTAAACTTTCATTCATAGGCTAGGTTGTAGCAACCTCATGAAGGGTATAGGGAAAATTTGACTATCGTGCAGTAGCCTAAACCTATCGCTGTTACATTTTAACTGGGTGAATGGAATATGAATGACAGTCATCCAATATGCTGTAATAGAAATAAGGCCATGCTCATAAAAAAATCATCCTCTCTCATCTGAAACGGCACTGACCGCCACTGGTGTGGACTAACAGTGAAATGTTTATTTTCGGGCTCTTCCCAACAATGTAGAGAGAAAGAAAATAGAGATATAATTAACAAGTAAAAGTAAGTAAAACACGTAATAATAGATACACAATGAGTAACGAAAACTTAGCTACATACAAGGGGCACCAGTACCATGTCGACATGCAGGTGTACGAGGTAATTGAGGTAGGTATGTACATACAGTATACTGTAACTAGGAATAAAATTACATATATTAATTAGCAGCAGCAGCGTATGTGATGAGTCAAAACAGTTAGAGAAAAAGGGTCAAGGCAGATAGTCATGTTAGCTATTTGGTTAACTATTTACCCAACTACAGTATTTAGCAGTCTTATGGCTTGGCAACTGCTTAGCAGAAGCTGTTCAGGGTCCTGTTGGTTCCAATACCGCTTGATGTGCGGTAGCAGAGAGAACAGTCTATGACTTGGGTGGCTGGAGTCTTTGACAATTTTCAGGGCCTTCCTCTGACACCTCCTGGTGTAGAGGTCCTGGATGGCAGGGAGGTCGGCCCCAGTGATGTACTAGGCCGTACACACTACCCCCTGTAGCGCCTTGCGGTCGGATGCCGAGCAGTTGCCGTACCAGGCGGTGACGCGGCCAGTCAAGATGCTCTCAATGATSCAGCTGTAGAACRTTTTGAGGATATGAGAGCCCATGCCKAATCTTTTCAGCCTCCTGAGGGTGAACAGGTGTTGTTGTGCCCTCTTCACGACTGTGTTGGTGTGTTTGGGAGTGTGGAATAAGAAATGGGAAACAAGAGTGTTCAACTTCCTGCATGAGTGCCACTAGTCCAAATCAGATCTATCTAGGATTTTAATAGAGGAACATACAACTGTTTCTTTTTGGTTAGTTTACCAAAAGAGGCTTTATTTCTTGCTTGCTTTTAGGTTTTCACTAACATTTCCAGTGAATATTTATACACTCGCTAGCTACTAAACCATGTTTGGCCCAGTCAAAACTGTTCGCTGCTCTGGCACCCCAATGGTGGAACAAACTCCCTCACGACGCCAGGTCAGCGGAGTCAATCACCACCTTCCGGAGACACCTGAAACCCCACCTCTTTAAGGAATACCTAGGATAGGATAAGGTAATCCTTCTAACCCCCCCCCCCCCTTAAAAGAGTTAGATGCACTATTGTAAAGTGGTTGTTTCACTGGATATTCATAAGGTGAATGCACCAATTTGTAAGTCGCTCTGGATAAGAGCGATCCTAAATGACGTTAAAATGTAAATGTAAATGTAAAATGAGCTTATTTGCGCTTTTGTTAACTTTTAGGTGATTATCACCGCACCTCAAACGTTGTTTGCTGATCACAATAAGGGCAGACCTAGCTAAAGGTTCTTGTTCAAGGTGTCCTGCTCATCCATATCGATCATCAGACTATGAGCTGCTACAGAGGCTGTGACAGTCAAAGTGACTTGAATGTAGGCATGCCTGTTAAAGCATTCATTCTCTTGCTCTCACACACAACACAACACAAGTTAGTTTTCAAAGGCAAGAGACAGAACTAGCAGCTCTCTGGTTCGCAAATTACTGCTAGCGGAAGTGGTTTCATACGTCCTAAAACCCAAAGACCTGTGAAGAAAATCAAATTATAAAACCCTCTCCCAAACTGGACATACTGCTACAGTGGAAATATCTTGAGAGAGAAAAATACCTTCACAGTTATTGCATAACTGGTAAAGTACATGAGTTAATCCTTATTATAGCGTCGATGTGCTAAAACCATCGCATTAGGAGGTGTCCATCCTCACACTACGCTGTCAGCTCTGGGACTGACAGGAATGGGTAGCTAACTGTTGTTTTTCATCATCAGGGTTATTTCTGTCAGGTTTTACCATCACGTTGGCATTGAGTATGTCCCAAATGGCAACTTTCCCTATAAAATTTGGAACAAAATTGTGGTCTATTATGAGCCGTACTAAATACAGAAGGGCCATACTTGCGAACATAACCAAGCATTTAAAGTTAAATGGATTTTCATGGACAAAATGTATATCAGCCAATGAAAAGTGTTGATTTACTTGCATGTGACAGAACGCTAAATTGTAGCTAGTCCAAATCAAATCAAATTCAATTCAAATTTGATTGGCCACATACACATGGTTAGCAGATGTAATTGCGAGTGGAGAATGTGAAACGCTTTATTGAAAGAAGTTCATTATCCAGGTGTTAAAAATACATAAATGCATTATAATTATGATAATTGTAATATTATAAATACGAGTTCAATCTGTACTTCAATGCACATTCGGTGTGCATTATAAAACGAGGAAGAACGACGAGGTGGGAAGAGAGGTGTTGAAGACAGAAAGGGAAAGAGGTAAGAACAGCGGCAGACAGCATATGATTCATCAATTACAGTGCTACCCTAATATTCTCTCAGTTCATCACAATTGCGGTGTCTCCTAACCAGCCTTGGGCCCCCAGTTGGATCGAAAGTTATCTTATTAAGAGKGGGTGAGGTGGCGATGACGGGACTGGCTTCCTCTCTCACATCAAAACATACCTGCAGACGAGAGAGCATGATTAAGCATTGTTTTTTTTTATTCTTACACGGTCAGTCATCTTAAATCAGGAGGTGAAATGCAAAACTGACCTTGGATCATTAACTCTGGGACTACTACATCTCTGTCTGTATTTCAATGTGAAGCATCTCTTTAATAATACTTCCTGTTGACCCGACCGAGTGACATCTCACCTATGATCATACTGTGCCCTCTGTGTCAGCCAGTTCAGATGCGGGAGGGGTTCACCAAAACAGCTGATACAGCCTAGAGGATTTAGGGAGAAGGGGGAGAGGGATGAAGTGAAGAAGAGACTGTTCTTGTGTGTGTGGTCTCACCTGGTGTCCACACTAAGTGGCTACAGTACTAAGTACTACAGTACAGTACTACAGTACTTCATTAAAATAACTGCAATACTGCCATCTGTTAACGAGAGCGTAAACTACCTACTGTACACGTTGTAATGCTGAACACGAACTTCATGAACTAAAAACAACAAACGGAGTAGCCAGACTGGACGACGAATCTTAACATGACTCACGAAGAACTCACGAAGCAGGAAAATGACTACCAAATGACGAACGAACGAACAGTCCGTATGGTGCAACATAGACACAGAACAAGAGACAACCACCGAACAATGTGAAACCTCTTAATATGATCTCAATCAGAGGAGATGAAACCACTGCTCTATTGAGAACCATCTTAGGTACGCATTACACCAACATAGAACAGAAAAATAGACCTGCCCCCACTCACGTCCTGAATACTAACACAATACACTACAGAAAACAGGTTCAGGAACGTGACATAACCCCTTAGTGGCGAACTCCGGGCGCACCAGCAAAGTCTCAGGGAGGGTCAGGGTGGGCATCTGACCACGGTGGTTGGCTCAGGATCTGGGCGAGGTCCCCCCCCACAATAGTCATCAAGCTTCACGTCTCTCCTCAGAATGACGACCATCTTTTACTCCACCACCCTAATTATACCGGGTAAACATCAAAATAAGGGACAGCTCCGGACAAGTAGCTCAGGAAGATAGGGTAGGTCAGGATAGAGAGGTAGCTCAGGCAATGAGAGTAGCTCCGGATAGAGAGTGCTAAGGCGATAGAGGGGAACTCCGCGACTGAAGGGTTGCTCCGGACAGAGAGCCAGCTCTGGACTGAGGGCAGTTCCTCGGGAACATGGCAAGCTTTCTGGGCTTGAGGGACATGCTCATGGTTGGCTGACGGCCTCTGGACGCTTCTCAATGGGCCCCCCTTTAGCCCCCTCCCCCCCCCTGACGGTCTGGACGCTCATGGCTAGCTGACGGCTCTGGAGCTCATGGCTGGCTGCGGCTCGGCGGCTCATGGCTCGCTGACGGCTCTGGACGCTCATCGCTCGCTGCGGCTTCTTGGACGCTCATGGTCCTGACGGCTCTGGCTGCTCATGGCTGGGCTGACGGTCTAGAACGCTCATGGCTGGGCTGACGGCTCTGGACGCTCATGGCTCGTGACGGCTCTGGCGCTCCATGGCTTCACTGGCGGCTCTAGCATGATACAGTCTGGTTTGGCGGCTCTGCAGATCTGTCTGGTTGGCTGGCTCTGGCAGATCCTTTGTCTGGTTGGCGGCTCTGGCCAGATCCTGTCCTGGTTTGCGGCTCTGGCAGATATGTCTGACGATGTCTCTCGGGCTCCTGCTGACTATCGGCTCTGACGGCTCGGGGGACAGCCCGGGGGCTCTAATCGGCTTGGGACAGACGGATGTCAGATGGCGGCTGGGGAGACGGATGCTCAGAATGGCCGCTCGGAAGACGGATGGGCTCAGAATGGCGCGGGGAGACGGATTGGCTCAGATGGGCTGGCGGAGATGGATGTGCTCAGATGGCGCTGGGGAGACGGATGGCTTCAGATGGCGCTGGGGGAGACGGATGGCTTATGGCGGATAAGGCCGATGTAGACTGGTGGTGGGGCCGGAACTGGAGGCACCGGGTAAGGACACGCACTTCATGCTAGTGCGGGGAGAGTGACAGGGAACTGGCTCTCAAAGCGTACTAATTTGCCTGGTGTGTGGTACCGGCACTGGTGGGCGACCGGGCTGAGGGCACGCACATCCAGGACGAGTTTACGGGAGAAAGAACAGTGTGTACAGGGCCTGGAGACACAGGTGGCTTAGTGGTGGTGCCGGAACTGAAGGCACTGGGGCTGGAGACACGCCCATAGGTAAGAGTGCGTGGAGGAGGACAGGGCTCCTGAAAACAGGCACTGGAAGCCTGGTGCGTGGTGTAGCCATAGACTGCCCACCCAAACTCACGTCCTGCCAAATAAAATACAAAACTACAGAACAGGTCAGGAACGGCCCACCCTTTATGTATGTAATATGATTATTAGGCAATAGCAGTGTATTTGTGGGCAAGGTGAAGAAATAGTTAGCTCCTTATTAAGTTATT
>NC_036868.1:30479372-30482387 GCF_002910315.2 Salvelinus sp. IW2-2015 | reverse complement strand
CTGTAATCTGACTTTTACAAGTCAAATAATCATATGTAAAAAAGCAGATGAATATACAAAGGCATACAGTAAAAAATCTTGTAGGCCTAATTTAATGGTCCAGTAATATATATATATATATATTTTTATTTTTCACCTTTATTTAACCGGTAGGCAAGTAGAACAAGTCTCTCATTACAATTGCCGACCTGGCCAAGATAAAGCAAAAGCAGTTCGACACATACAACAACACAGAGTTACACATTGAGTAAAACAAACATACAGTCAATAATACAGTAGAAAATACGTCTATAATACAATGTGACAAGTGAGGTGAGATAAGGAGGTGAAGCCAAAAAAAGCCATGTGGGCGAAGTAAATACAATATAAGCAAGTAAAACACTGGAATGGTTGATTTGCAGTGAAGAATGTGCAAAGTAGAGATAAGAATAAGTGGGTGTCAAAAGAGCAAAAATAAATAAAAAATACAGTAGGGAAAGAGTAGTTGTTTGGCTAAATTATAAATGGGCTATGTAACAGGTGCAGTAATCTTGAGGGCTGCTCGGACAGCTGTGCTTAAAGCTAGTGAGGGAGATAAGTGTTTCCAGTTTCAAGAATTTTTGTAGTTCGTTCCAGTCATCTGCAGCAGAGAACTGGAAGGAGAGGCGGCCAAAGGAAGGATTTGGTTTGGGGGACCAGAGAGATATACCTGCTGGAGCACGTGCTACAGGTGGGTGCTGCTATTTGTGACAACAGCACTGAGATAAGGGGACCTTACCAGCAGGGCTTGTAGATGACCTGGAGCCAGTGGGTTTGGCGATGATATGAAGCGAGGCCAGCCAACGGAGAGCGTACAGGTCGCAGTGCGTGGGTAGTATATGCGTTGTACAAAACGCATGGCACTATGATTAGACTGCATCCAATTTATAGAGTAGTATGAGGCTATTTAGTAAACATCACCGAAATCGAGAGGTGGATGTCAGTTTACAAGTAGGAATGAGAAGCCAATTTAGATTTACCTTGGATTGGGAGATGGTTTGAGTAGCTCTGAAGCGAGATTTGCATAATTAACCACGACACCTAGGTATTTGTGAGTTGTCCACCATATTCTAACCAGAGCCGTCCAGATCGTATGTTGGACAGCGGCAGGTGCCAGCAGCATCGTTGAAAGAGCATGCATTTAGTCTTTACTTGTATTTAAAGAGCAATTGCGAGGCCACCGGAAAAGAGTTGTTATGGCCATTGAAGCTCCCTGGAGATGGTTAACACAATGTCCAAGAAGGGCCCACGAAGTTACAGAAATGGTGTCTGCCGTAGAGTGGATCAAGGACTCACATAGCACAAGCAGCGACATCATTGATGTATACAGAAAAGAGATCGTCCAAGAATTAAAACCCTGTGGCACCCCATAGAGACTTCCAGAGGACGGACAACAGACCATTCGATTTGACACACTGAACTCTATCAGAGAAAGTAGTTGTGAACCAGGCGAGGCAATCATTTGAAAAACCAAGGCTGTCGAGTCTGCCGATGAGGATTGTGTGGATTGACAGTCGAAAGCCTTAGCCAGGTGTAATCTTAATTTCCAAGCGGTTTGCTTAAGGTGTCCCTTGTCAACACAACAACAGTGTTTGACTTGGGCAAGACCTTCCTGCACCTCTTATACAATATTAGCTGAAATGTATTATACAGTTCATGCACCTAAATATAAACAGTTCCGGCACCTATTTTAGTTCATTTTACCCACTGCACACTAACACAATACATATAAATCAACATGCCACAATTTGCAACGATTACGTGGACTAGGCATTTTAAAACAGAGAGCAATTTGAGCAGTCAGTAAAATACTCAGTTGCTTTGATGATCAGAACATTCTMTTGGACTTAGGTATGTTAAGGACACTTCCAGCCATGAACAAGTATTGGAAGATGTCCAACTACTTCAACGATTTRAATTGGCTAATGCACTTGTGACAGGATGTAATCAGTGTCACCTGTTGAAGTTAACATGGTACAAGTTAGCTCTATGCTAGCTGATGGAAAGGGAAAGGTGGATACCTAGTCAGTTGTACAACTGCATGCATTCAACTGAAATGTGTCTTCCGCATTTAACCCCTCTGAATCAGAGGGGTTGGGATGAATGCTACGATTTAGCGTTTGGCACATATGCAAGTAAATCAATGCTTTTCATTGTCTGATACGCATTTTGTGRGTGAGAACCCATTTACCTTTAAACGCTTGCTTACATTCACAAGTATTCAACCTTGTGAATAATTTGTTCATCTTCCAATTTATTGTCTGTTTTTTAATCCCTAAACAAACAAKGTAGTAATAATCTGGATATTGGTATCTTGTTTTCAGGGAGTTTTGGGATTAGACTTCGCATAATCTCACAGACATCTGTCTGCCTTKCTTATCCCTAATGTCCAGAGAGGATTATGGGAATCTGTCTCTCTAGACGATGGAGGGAGTCCAAAAATACAAACAAACACAAAACATAATTATGGCTTAGTCCGATCAGAGCCCATGATTGGCCCTTGATGGCGGACATTTCATTCTGAGGGTTTTAATTGGCTGGTACAGTAGGAAGCAGAGTAGTTTTAACCACTCTATGTACTCAGGGCGGCCTCTACTGTTATCTCTCTCAATATGGAAAGAAATGATGCAGAGGACACAATGCAATATGATTAGAAGTTATTACAATGACTCATTCAGATAAATAAACTGAGCACTTTTCTATGGTGATAATCAAATAATATAAACAAACAAACAAATAGAACATGATTATTCTGAAAATCATTCCATGCAAACCAGTTGGCCAATTGGTGTATTTGTGTAAAGTAGTCAAACAGCTTGCACATAACTTTGAATGGAGACAAAACGCAATACCTCCCCATTTCAAAGAACCGTGGCGCGACCCTGCACACACCTTTCATTCTCTGCAAACATCAAAGCAGTGACTCGCTCCTGCAGGTTCATGCTCTACAACATCTGTAGATGCACAGTAAAACAAGAATAGTTTAAATCCACAAGT
>NC_036868.1:30410966-30474668 GCF_002910315.2 Salvelinus sp. IW2-2015 | reverse complement strand
T
The DNA here is from genome assembly GCF_002910315.2 of Salvelinus sp. IW2-2015. Lineage (NCBI taxonomy): Eukaryota > Metazoa > Chordata > Actinopteri > Salmoniformes > Salmonidae > Salvelinus > Salvelinus sp. IW2-2015. The sequence continues at coordinate 30,474,667 of NC_036868.1, read as the reverse complement.
AGTTCATTTACCCACTGCAACTCACAATACATAAATCAACATGCCACAATTTGCAACGATTAGTGGACTAGACATTTTAAAACAGAGAGCAATTTGAGCAGTCAGTAAAATACTCAGTTGCTTTGATGATCAGAACATTCTTTGGACTTAGGTATGTTAAGGACACTTCCAGCCATGAACAAGTATTGGAAGATGTCCAACTACTTCAACGATTTAATTGGCTAATGCACTTGTGACAGGATGTAATCAGTGTCACCTGTTGAAGTTAACATGGTACAAGTTAGCTCTATGCTAGCTGATGGAAAGGGAAAGGTGGATACCTGTCAGTTGTACAACCGCATGCATTCAACTGAAATGTGTCTTCCGCATTTAACCCCTCACAGAGGGTTGGGTTGAATGCTACGATTTAGGTGTGGCACATATGCAAGTAAATCAATGCTTTTCATTGTCTGATACGCATTTTGTGGTGAGAACCCATTTACCTTTAAACGCTTGCTTACATTCACAAGTATTCAACCTTGTGAATAATTTGTTCATCTTCCAATTTATTGTCTGTTTTTTAATCCCTAAACAAACAAAGTAGTAATAATCTGGATATTGGTATCTTGTTTTCAGGGAGTTTTGGGATTAGACTCTTCGCATAATCTCACAGACATCTGTCTGCCTTKCTTATCCCTAATGTCCAGAGAGGATTATGGGAATCTGTCTCTCTAGACGATGGAGGGAGTCCAAAAATACAAACAAACACAAAACATAATTATGGCTTAYTCCGATCAGAGCCCATGATTGGCCCTTGATGGCGGACATTTCATTCTGAGGGTTTTAATTGGCTGGTACAGTAGGAAGCAGAGTAGTTTTAACCACTCTATGTACTCAGGGCTCTACTGTTATCTCTCTCAATATGGAAAGAAATGATGCAGAGGACACAATGCAATATGATTAGAAGTTATTACAACGACTCATTCGGATAAATAAACTGAGCATTTTTCTATGGTGATAATCAAATAATATAAACAAACAAACAAATAGAACATGATTATTCTGAAAATCATTCCATGCAAACCAGTTGGCCAATTGGTGTATTTGTGTAAAGTAGTCAAACAGCTTGCACATAACTTTGAATGGAGACAAAACGTAATAACTCCCCATTCCAAAGAACCTTGGCGCGACCCTGGACACACCTTTCATTCTCTGCAAACATCAAAGCAGTGACTCGCTCCTSRAGGTTCATGCTCTACAACATCTGTAGAGTYCACAGTAAACCAAGAATAGTTTAAATCACAATGTTAAATTTTTTTTGCTGTTAAATGTTAAATCTTAACCCTCGAGTGATACGCTCCCTGGAATTAGTGTTGATAGCTGGAGTTCATTGGGACGGAGTACTTTTTAAAAAATTTTACACTTTTAACCAGAGAGTTAGTTAAATCTATGGAGTTAGCCACAAATGTGAGAGGGGCGTCATTGGCATATTTCCCAGCATGCTCTGTTGCAGGTAGATTTATTTTTATTGTTTGTTTCAATACCTGTGTTTACGTAGGCAAATTGATTCGTTTTGATCTTATGCTACACAAAGATAAGAAATGCAKATTTTTCGAAACTAATCCAATCTGTAAGTGGTTGGATTTATAGCAACTGTTAGTGATATAGTTGTTCCAGTTTACATGATTTTAATTTAATGTATTCTTTCTCCCCTACTCTGACAAGCATTCTAAATGTAAGCTGTGAGTGATGTAAAAGTGCTGGACATCTTCCTGCAAGTTGGCTTCCAACATACAGTAGATTGGATATCACATTGKAAATCACTCTAAGGTGACACATATATAAAAAAAAAAAGGCTTTACACCCTTATAACTCAAAGTAAGTTAACTGAAAGAGAAATGTACTCTGCTGGAGTTGATTGTTAATTCAAAACAATACAGAAAAGTGTAAAATGGCAAGAGAGTTAAATTTTAAGCAACACTCTGAGAGTTGGATATTTACTCCATTTAGTGTTGTTTTAACTCCCAAAATATCAACACCATGACCAGGGTGGTTTTAACACAAAATGATGGTGGMACAATCTAAAGCCCAAAATAGTATTACATATGACTCCATAGGAGTTGAATTAGCTCTTGCAATTTTACTGTGTATGATTTATCCTCGCACATGTACTAATCCAGGCACTTGTCATTTCCCATCTAGACCGCTGCAACTCTGTTGGCTGGGCTTCCCGCTTGTGCCATCAAACCCCTGCAACTTATCCAGAATATCGCAGCATGCCTGGTGTTCAACCTTCCCAAGTTCTCCCATGTCACCCCGCTCCTCCGCACACTCCACTGGCTTCCAGTCAATGCTCTCATCATCTTCAAGACCCTGGCGCTTGCCTGTGGAGCAGCAAGGGGAACTGCCCCTCCATACTTTCAGGCTATGGTCAAACCCTACACCCCAACCCAAGCACTCCGTTCTGTCACCTCTCATCTCTTGGCCCTCCTACTCCAACCCCTACGGGAGGGAAGCTCCAGCTCAGTCCAGTCAAACCTCATCTCTGTCCTGTCACCCCAAAGGTGGAAGAAGTTTCCCCTTAATGTCAGGACAGCGAAGTCCCTGCCCATCTTCCGAAAACATCTGAAACCCTACTTCTTTAAAGAGTATCTTAAATAAATCCCACAGGACTGAGCTTGCTTTATGCAGGTTTGCGTTGTGTAGGCATGCTCTATGCAACAGTAGGCCAAATACAAAACTTACACAGTCTATGTCTGCTATTGTATTGAAAAGGTCTAGGTAGCCTAGTCAMCCCAATTTTGAATATAAACCAAATATGATCCCATTCACATTTTCACCTGACACACACAGAAGGGCTATAAATTGACAGCGTTACCATTTCGTTTACCCTGCTGTTGTTCCTAGCCTACAGCTGATCAGACTGGAAAACATATTTTTGTTTCCATGCAATACAGCATGTCAGATTGCTAATGTTTAGGTACAGGCTGCTACAGCATTTATATAAAGAGTTATTGCTTGTGTCTGTCGGGAGTGATGTGTTATCACGTTTGCTAAATAAATAGGCTACCAGAGGATAGTAAAGTCTGCAATTTGGGCTGCGCGACCTACAATTACAATTAATCTGATTGGTCAAGACATGCACAGAGCCTGCAGCAGCACTCTGATTTGAAGGACAGACAAATTGTGCAAGTTGACAAATTACTGAGGCAAATCGGTCTAAAAAACATAATTTTGCCCCTCTCAACACTATWGCGTCAATATTCTTTATTTAACTGAATCAACTGATTGAAAAGTGCTGGGGCAAATYCCAGCTCACCACACGTTTGACAGCTGCCCTGATTGAAGWAAAAAACTGTGGGTTTGGCACTGAGATTCTGCTCACACAAATTTGTGGTTTTGTGGTTCAACCCTGACAAATCCGACTGCACTAAAACTCCACGGTCCACGTCTCAATCTCCACGTGACCCCAAATAGCCACAGGACTACATGAGCATCCTTCAACCCTCTAGCAGGTCAACCATTTAGAGAAAAGAGAAAAGAGGAGGAGGAAGATAATAGGGGGAAAATACAGTTTTGATACGTGAGATTTTAGAGTCGAGATTTCATGTGAACCCAGTTTTTAAAATAGAGGGGTATACTACAAAGCAGGATCAATGATTTAGCCAGCTGACTTTGATAAGCCATCAGAAATAAATACACATTTTCTGGTTCTGTAAGAATGCTAAACTTAGATATGTTTTTGGTTGTTGAGTCAACTAGATCATTCCCATTTCAAACGTATCTTTCTAAAAAATAAAAGTTACATAACAATATTTAGGTGTCAGGATTTGGCCAGGATTGTTRCGGTTTTGGCCACTAGATGCCCRCATTGTGCTTTTTTGACCCTTTTGTTTTCCCTTGTTTCCAGTTATTATTTGCACCTGTGCCTCGTTTCCCTTGTATGTATTTAAACCCTTKGTTTTCCTCAGTTCTTTGCTCTGTGTTTGAATGTTASCACCCAGCCCTAGCGATGCTGTGAACATTTGTTGCTCCAGTTGGACTCTCTTGTGGTACTCTGTTTTTGTTCTCGTTTATTTATTTTTTATTATCTTTTGAGGCTTTTTCCTGCTGTACCTACCACCTTGTGGATTTACCTTTTGACTTGGAGNCTTTTGAGGCTTTTTCCTGCTGTACCTACCACCTTGTGGATTTACCTTTTGACTTGGAGGATTACCTTTTTCTCTTGGAATTACTTTTGACGTTYTGGATTTATATTTTTGCCTGAAGAACTTTCCTTTTTACTTTATTWAAACACRGTCTCAAGTARTGCTGTGTCTGCCTCATCTTCTGGGTTCTGCCGACTATTAGTGGCTCAGTTTGCTAAGTGACTGTTTCTCACACCGGAGACCCGAGTTCGTAACCGGYTCCTGACATTAGGCAAGTTAGCTGGCTACCTCATTGATCCTGATTTGTAGTATAAGCCTCTGGAGATGGAAAGATAACAWTAAGTGCAAATCGCCTCAAGATAAAAACATTATATTCAATATCAGTAAGTCAGACTAAATATTAGCACTTCATATACTCGTGGGTAATAACGTTCAATCTGGATAATAACACAAAACAAATCATGAGGCTAGAGAAATGTATCGACAAATATTACAAAAACAAGCAACACTCAAACATGAAGGAGAGTAAACGTGGAGAATCTCCAGAAGAAAACACGACTCCTCGACGGATACAAACGATTTATGCTTTTCACCACTGGGACTGGTAAGTGTGGAAAGCGATCTGTCGATAGATGACAAACTGGGCATACTTGAATTAGTCAGTAAGGATATAAAGGAGTTGAAGGCGATTCTTGAAATGAGTGACAAASGCTGCGGTAATAGAGAACGAGAAACAACCAAGCTAAAAGGGARGGTCAATTAGATAGAAACGGACGTTAATGAACTTAAAAAAGAGAACAGCTTTCTGAGAGAAGCTTTACTAGACATACAGAGTAGATCTTTGAGAGAAAATCTAGTACTTACGGGTGAAGTGAAATGAAAAAAAAAATATTGTTTCAAAAAATAAAAAATATGAAAAGTGGTGCGTGCATTTGTATTCACCCCCTTTGCTATGAAGCCCTAAATAAGATCTGGTGCAACCAATTACCTTCAGAAGTCACATAGTTAAATAATGTCCACCTATGTGCAATCTAAGTGTCACATGATCTCAGTATATATACACCTTTTCTGAAAGGGCCCAGATTCTGCAACACCAAGCAAGGGGCACCACCAATCAAGGGGCACCACCAAGCAAACGGCACCATGAAAACCAAGGAGCTCTCCAAACACGTCAGGGACAAAGTTGTGTAGAAGTACAGATCAGGGTTGTGTTATAAAAAAATATCCGAAATATGAACATCCCACGGAGCACCATTAAATCCATTATTAAAAAATGGAAAGAATATGGCACCACAACAAACCTGCCAAGAGAGGGCCACCCACCAAAACTCATGGACCAGGCAAGGAGGGTATTAATCAGAGAGGCAACAAAGAGGCCAAAGATAACCATGAAGGAGCTGCAAAGCTCCACAGCGGAGATTGGAGTATCTGTCCATATAACCACTTTAAGCTGTACACTCCACAGAGCTGGGCTTTATGGAAGAGGGCCAGGAAAAAGCCATTGCTTAAAGATAAAAAAAATAAGCAAGCATGTTTGTTGTTTGCCAACAGGCATGTGGGAGACTCCCCAAACATATGGAAAAAGGTTCTCTGGTCAGATGACACTAAAATTGAGCTTTTTGACCATCAAGGAAAACGCGATGTCTGGCGCAAACCCAACACCTCTCATCACCCCGAGAATACCATCCCACAGTGAAGAATGATGGTGGTAGCATCATGCTGTGGGGATGMTTTTCATCAGCAGGGACTGGGAAACTGGTCYGAATTGAAGGAATGARYGATGGAGCTAAATACAMGGAATTTCTTGAGGGAAACCTGTTTCAGTCTTCCAGAGATTTGAGACTGGGACAGAGGTTCACCTTCCAGCAGGACAATGACCCTAAGCATACTGCTAAAGCAAKACTRGATTGGTTTAAGGGGAAACATTTATATGTCTTGGAATGACCTAGTCAAAGCCCAAACCTCAATCCAATTGAAAATCTGTGGTATGACTTAAAGATAGCTGTGCACCAGTGGAATCCATCCAACTTGAAGAAGCTGGAGCAGTTTTGCCTTGAAATCCCAGTGGCTAGATGTGTCAAGCTTATAGAGACATACCCCAAGAGACTTGCAGCTGTAATATCTGCAACAGGTGGCTCTACAAAGTATTGCCTTTGGGGGGGGTGAATAGTTAAGCACGCTCAAGTTGTCATTTTTTTTTCTTGTTTGCTTCACAATAAAAAATATTTTGCATCTTCAAAGTGGTAGGTATGTTGTTTAAATCAAATTAGTTGATTTTGTTGTAAGGCAACAAAATAGGAAAAACGCCAAGGGGGTGAATACTTTCGCATGCCACTGTATGTATACCACACATGTTGCAAGGGGGTAAGGATGTTAAGGACAATATAGGAGGAATTAGAATTCATTGTTTGCTTAAATAGTAATTGCTTGACAAAAATGTAATGTAACGCCGATGTAATCCTGGTTATAGGAAACAATCCTTTGCTTGAACTGCCGACAGTATTACGCATATAATTGTTCATGATGAAAATTAAGATACGCAAGATATTTATACAGTATATATATATAAAAATAAATATTTTAAATAGCGATATATAAAGCAAATTGAGGTGAGGGCATTGGAAATACTTTTAGCGGTTGATCTGCTTCTGTTCTTTGGGTGGCACGTGTGCGCTCTTTTCGAAGGACTAACCTGTGGGGGGGGGGGCTTTAGTGGGTGAATAGTGGAGAACAATTGGAGGGTTACTTAGCAGCAATGCAAATATCATGGTACAGCTGTATGGAAACTCAATTCACTGTTACTTTTTAATGGTACATTTACAAACATATATTATGACAAATAATTTGAAACTTGTATCTCAATTATGGTGAAATAAGAAAAGTCAGTTATAATTGTAATGCTTAGCAGATAATAAGAAAAGAGGAACAATATTTACCTGACTCAAAGAGAAGGAATAGAATATCTGTTGTTTATAGGAAACTCAATTTTGTGGGAAAAGGACTGGGGGGACTTCCCCCTAGTCGGTTTCCACAAAAATTTGACCGTTCCTATAAACAAAATCAGATATTCTATTCCTTCTCTTTATCGTAAATTCTTTCCCTCTCTAGGTTAAGCGCCGAAGCCATGACAAGTAAAACTACGGCCGAGCCAGAAAGAGGAGCAAGAGAGAAAAAGAGATAGAGCGTAGACTATTTCAGTCAAGACATCTACTGGGGGGTGAAATATACTTCTTCCATGGAGCAAATAAACTGAAAAGGGGTGATATTAATGTAACAGTAATTTATCCAAATGTGCAGTAGATGGCAAGGAGTAATGGATATTCTAAATTATGTATATTATGTTATTCAATTATATAAACAAGATATGGCTCATTACCCTTTACGGACAAATAATGATGATTCCACACTTCTTTGAAAAATATGAAATAATATATATAATACATTATCAACCCTGCAAGCAATACAATACTCTATTATTATGGTGGGAGATTATATTACTGTTTTAAGTACCTCAATGGACCGTAAACGAAGTCACACTACAAACTATCACCCTCATGCTCTTAAGGACATCATGAATGTCATGGATATATTGGATCTAGTGGATATACAGAGTCTAAAATATCCTGACCTAGTGAGATATACATGGCGGAGGCTCAATCAAGATAGTCGTCTTGACTTCATTCTTATGTCATTCTCGTTGGCACCAAAAGTGTTAATAGGGGATAGAATGCGGTCGGGCCATCAGATAATTGGTATATAAACTACTCTTACTAAATTTCCACGAGGATATTGGAAAATTAAACAAAGCCTATTGAATGATAACTTGTTTAAACTAGGACAGAGGAATGTATAACTGAATTTTTCTGACATAACATAGGTACAGCAAATCCCRTTATAGTATGGAACACTCTGAAATGTGCCTTTAGATGCCATGSAATTCATTATTCATCTCTYAAACAAACGCATTTTAGGTCAAATGGGTTCATTTGAAAGGAAATAGGAAATAGGTCTAAAAGAATAGATATAACTTATTAAACAAAGATCAAGTGTAATATATTATAATAATAAAACAAACTGGATGGAATATGGCGAAAAATTCACTCCAATGTAAGTGGTAGATTATCTATCAGACACTCAACAAGAAGGTCTGATTTCATTATTACTGAAAAAGGATACAAGTGGGAAAAATAGAGATCAAGTCCATTTAAAAAATGAAGGCCCCTTACACTTCAGTGTTGTGATGTAAAAATTCTAGCAAAATGTATAGCGCATWGAATTTAAAAGGTATTGTCGGACATTATTCATTCTAATCATTATTCAAACAAGTAATCTAACAATTCCACAACAACTACCTAATACACACAAATCTAAGTAAAGGAATGGAATAAGAATATATACTGTACATAAATATATGGATGAGCAATGACCGCAAAATATGGTATAAAATACAGTATCTACAGTTGAAGTCGAAAGTTTACATACACCTTAGCCAAATACATTTCAACTCAGTTTTCACAATTCCTGACATTTAATCCTAGTAAAAATTCCCTGTTTTAGCTCAGTTAGGATCACCACTTTATTTTAAGAATGTGAAATGTCATAATAATAGGAGCGAGAATSATTTATAAAATATCTCTCTGTGAAGAAGGACAGGGGTGTATGTTTCATGATTAACGAGTCATGGTGTGATTGTGATAACATACAGGAACTCAAGTCCTTTTGTTCACTCGACGTAGAATACCTCACAATCAAATGACGACCGTATTATCTCCCAAGAGAATGATCTTCGGTMACAGTCACAGCTGTGTATATCCCCCTTCAAGCCGATACCWCGACGGCCCTCAAAGAACTTCACTGGACTTCATGCAAACTGGAAACCACATATCCTGAGGCSACATTTATTGTAGCTGGGGATTTTAATAAAMRAAATTTGAGAAAAAGGCTGCCGAAGATCTAGCAACCCATTGACTGTAGTCCTCGCGCTGCTAAAACACTCAACRACTACTACTCCAACTTCCGGGATGCCTACAAGGTTTGCCCTGGGGGTGCAAATCTGACCATGACTCCATTTTGCTCCTCCCTTCCTATAGGCAGAAACTCAAACAGGAAGTACCCGTGCTCGGGACTATACAATGCTGGTCTGACCAATCGAAATCCACGCTTCACGATTGTTTTGATCACACGGACTGGGATATGTTCCGGGTAGCCTCCGAGAATAATATCGACAATATACTGATATGGTGACTGAGTTTATCAGGAAGTGTACCCACTGTGACTATTAAAACCTACCCGAACCAGAAACCGTGGATAGATGGCAGAGTTCATGCAAAACTGAAAGCGCGAACCATCGCTTTTAACCATGCCAAGGTGACTGGGAATATGGCAGAATACAAACAGTGTAGTTATTCCCTCCGGAAGGCAATCAAACAGGCAAAAAAATCAGTATAGAGACAAAATGGAGTCACAATACAACGGCTCAGACACGAGATGTATGTGGCAGGGTCTACGGACAATCACGGAGTACAAAGGGAAAACCAGCCAAGTCGCGTACACCGACATCTTGCTACCGGACAAGCTAAACACCTTCTTCCCCCGCTTTGAGGATAACACAGTTCTACCGACACGGCCCGCTACCAAGGACTGTGGGCTCTCCTTCTCRGTTGTCAATGAGAGTAAGACATTTAAGCGTGTCAACCCTCGCAAGGCTGCCGGKCCAGACGGCATCCCTAGCTGCATCCTCAGAGCATGCACAGACCAGCTGGCTGGTGTMCTTATGGACATATTCGATCTCTACCTATCCCAGTCTGCTGTCCCCACATTCAAGATGGCCACCATTGTTCCTGTACCCAAGAAGGSAAAGSTAACTGAACTAAATTACTATTGCCCCGTAGCACTCACTTCTGTCATCATTAAGTTTTTTGAGAGACTAGTCAAGGATCATATCAACGCCACCTTACCTGTCACCCTAGACCAMCTTCAATTTGCTTACTGCCCCAATAGATCCACAGACGATGCAATTGCCATCACACTGRACACTGCCCTATCCCATCTGGACAAGAAGAATACCTGTAAGAATGTAAGAATGCTGTTCATTGACTATAGCTCAGTTTTCAACACCWTAGTACCCTCCKAGCTCATCGTTAAGTCTRGAGGCCATGGGTGTGAACCCCGCCCTGTGCAACTGGGTCCTGGACTTRCTGACGGGCCGCCCCCAGGAGYTGAAGGTAGGAAACAACACCTCTACTTCGCTGATCCGCAACACTGGGGCCCCAGGCTCAGGAGGCTGAAGAAATTTGGTTTGGCACCTTAAACACTCAAACTTTTACAGATGCACAATTGAGAGCATCCTGTCGGGCTGTATCACAACCTGGTACGGCAACTGCACCGCCTGCAACCGCTGGTTTCTCCAGAGGGTGGCGCGGRCTGCCCAAGAGTGTGCAAAGCTGTCATCAAGGCAAAGGTTGGCTACTTTGTAGAATCTCAAATATAATATATATTTTGATTTGTTTAAGACTTTTTTGGTTACTACATGATTCCATATGTGTTACTTCATTATTATTCTACWATGTAGAAAATAGTAAAAAATAAAGAAAAACCCTTGAATGAGTGGGTGTCAAAACTTTTGACTGGTACTGTATATTAAAGCAAAACCATGGAGTACTACAATAACAATGTTGTGAACAAACAAACTTTGATTCCGAAATTAATAGAATCTAATACAGGACATGTTTTGTTGTTGTTGTAAGGGTAATAATATAAGCCAGATAGGCCTATTGCGTATGACCATATGTCAGTAAGTCCCAAAGAGGGTGTTTTGTCCTGCTCCTGCATTCATCCCAGCCATCAGCGACTGAGCATTGGACTAAGCACATGTTCGACATCAATGTGTGCACAATTACAATGTTAATAAAATGGCGCATTTGCAGAAACGTTATATAACATACTATTTACAAGTAGAATGGAATGGTTTACCTTGTGTGATAAGATTTGTGGACTTTGACACTCTTATAACCAGCCATACAGTATTGCAATATATGTCACAACACATCTAAATATATGTGTCATGACAGTGTTATGTCAGCTGTTATGACATATATAATGACATGGTTATGGCCGTGTCATAAATGTGTTATGACACTASGTTTTAAATAAACTGCTACCGAAAACTCCAACTGTGAAAATCTTCCTTTCACATGTGGAGTTACAGATTCACATGTGGAGTTGAACTAATGTTATTCTCCTCACATGTGAAAAGACGGTGTTACATGTTGCAGTAGAAAACAGTTGAATTAAGATCACCACATCAAAAAAGCCCAAATGATTTTGCGGGACATTCGGTGAACAGAATGCATTTTTTGCAGTCCAATGACCTAGTGGCCTCATGGGTGGAATGTTATTAACATTTTTCAAAATGTCATAATTAATAAACATTATAAAGAATTTTAAAAAGGCAAACATTCGGTGATGTGTGTATAAAGTGTAATATTGGGATGCAAACTCAAAATTAAATACATTTCAACTCTATATCTGACATGGTAGAGGTGTCTCATTTTTTAAAAGTCCATAACCATGTGTGTGAGGTGTATACTTTTGTTTCAAAGTAAATTTGTTTAAGACTACCAAGAATCACTCTGTGTGACCCTGATTCAGCACACTGCAGTTAGAGGTTAAAGGGGCAATATTTAGTCACTACATACATTTTTGGACCTTACAGTGCCTTCCGAAAGTATTCACACCCCTGGACTTGAGTCAAGTATTCAACCCCTTTGTTATGGCAAGCCTAAATAAATTCAGGGGTAAAAAAAATTCTTAACAAGTCATATAATTTAATCAAATCAAATACAGTACATTTTTATTTGTAACATGCACCGAATACAACAGGTGTAGTAGACCTTACTGTGAAATGGTTACTTACTAGCCCTTAACCAACAATGCAGAGTTTTAAAAAGTAGATAATAAACATGTGCTAAATAAACTAAAGGAAAAATAGTAACACAATTAAAAATAACAGTTACAGCCTTAATCAATTTTAGAATTTAAAAAACAATCCTCAGGAATGTACACAGAATACCCCATGATGACAAAGCAAAAACAGATTTTTAGAAACTTTGGCAAATAAAAAACAAAACAGAAATACTTTATTTACAAAAGTATTCAGACCCTTCACTATGAAACTCAAAATTGAGCTCAGGTGGATCCTATTTCCATTGATCATCCTTGAGATGTTTCTACAACTTGATTGGAGTCCATCTGTTGTAAATTCAATTGATTGAACGTGATTTGGAAAGGCAAAAAGAAGAATTGTCCATTGTTATATGCTAGTATTTTTTACTGATACCAACCTTTCTTGTGTGACTTAGTCATAAATCTGAGCGTACAGATTTATGAGCTGTTTGGGTGAGACCGCAGTATGTGACCTCCTGTGTTTACAATCGGCAGGAATTTAGCTATGTGGGAATTGCAGGGAGGAACAGAGAATGGTGGCGACATCCGATTTCTTGATCTGCACAGATGAGCTAAATTACTTTTTACAACTCTGTTCCCCAGGCCTGTTACTGCACATCTGCTAACTGTCACATATAAGAGGATGAGCTTTCTAAAAAGTGAGAGAGCCAACTCTGTTCGTTGGGCTTTCAACTCTGAACTATTTGGGTAATTGTTGATTGCTCCATTTTTGCAAATCTTATAATAAAGTTCTTGTTTGAATAATCTACAGTCTCTCTTTATAATTTACAAGTGGCCCAGCCAGAGCCCGAACTTAAACCTGATTGTACATCTCTGGAGAGACCTGAAAATAGCTGTGCAGCAACACTCCCCATCCAACCTGACAGAGCTTGAACAGATCTGCAGAAAAGAATGGGAGAAACTCCCCAAATACAGGGGTGCCAAGCTTGTAGTGTCATACCCAAGAAGACTCGAAGCTGTAATCACTGCCAAAGGTGCTTCAACAAAGTACTGAGTAAAGGGTCTGAATACTTATGTAAATATATGTTTTAGTTATAAAAAAATTAAAAATATGGGGTATTGTGTGTAGATTGATGATAGAAAAAAACTACTTAATCAATTTTAGAATAAGGCTGTAACTTAACAAAATGTGGAAAAAGTTGAGGGCACTGAGTAGCCAACATACCACGGCTAAGAGCTGTATTCCGGCACTCTGCGTTGCGTCGTGCGTAAGAACAGCTCTTAGCCTTGGTATATTGGCCATATACCACACCCATTGGGACTTTTTGCTTAATTATGTTCCAGGCCCCGAACCATCCACTCAAGAGGAAATCGGCCAGGAGCTGTAACATTGAGTATGACCCAGTCTTCTCTGCTAATGAGGGACTGATTGGAGGACACCCAGTCACGCTACCCTAGAACTTATCCCCTAACTGGCCAATACAAATGAACCACAACATCATCTAGGCACCATACACAGAGTGTCCTATATGAAATAGACTAACACATCACTACATAGCCCGTTCGTTGTGCAATTGTATGCTCTGAATTACATGTTCTATATTCATTCAATTATGTAAACTCCTCATTGGTTCTCCTATGAATAAATCGACACAAAGTACAAATTATAAACAAGCTTCAAATACAAAACTCTCTTTATCCAGCCAAATCAACGGACCCCATTTACAAATCTCATGCAGCTTTCCTAAATGACAATGCAAATAAGAGCATGAATAAGCGAGAGAGATGATGATGCCCTATCTGTCTATCTCTATAGCACATCAACGTATCTAATACCACATCTCTAATTGGCTATCACTGTCATTGTACCTCSTTTCAGAATGCCTGGGCGGCATAAATTAACAAGCAAGCGCTGTTACCTAATTGCCTTGATTAGCATAGAGCCCTGCGACAAAGCAAAGACAGCAATCAGAGCGGGAAATCAACAGTGATTATCTCTACCCACATGACTGTGAACAGTGGCAAACTGGTCGAAGTATTCGGTGCAGAATGGGGCAAATCTGGGACTGACACAGAATGTTTTAAAAGGAACAAAATAGGGTTGTGTGTGTGTGTGTATGTTTGTCTAATGGTGTGTCTCTTAGCATATGACACAGACCTCGCTGGAAGAGCACTTCATTCCTGTGTCATATCTACAGTCTGTGACTCAGGGTGTCCACTCATCTCCAGCAGGAATGCATTAATTGCTGTTAATGAAAGTTGTGATGAATGCCATGGCGATTGGACCCGTGTAATGCATTAGCCCAGAGAGACTGTACTGGTTATTACAGCTTCATCCCCATGAGGCACACAGGCTATAATCAAGGAGCTGACAAATCAACACAGTGTCATTAAGCGGGATCAAAGCCTTTTAATAACACAMCCCTGCCCTGATTGCCTTGGAAATGAACCAGGAGGTGGAGCTGTGTTTCTCCCCCCAGGCTTCCAATGAATGATCCCTTATTGATGACCCTTGTTCAATCCACTTCAATCAGTGTAGATGAAGGGGAGGAGACAAATCAAATCAAATCAAATCAATGTTAAATAAGGAGTTTTAAGCCTTGAGACCTGTCAGACATGGATTGTGTATGTGTGCCATTCAGAGGATTAATGGGCAGGACAAAGGATTTAAGTGCCTTTGAAGGGGGGGTGTGGTAGTAGGTGCCAGGCACGCCGGTTTGTGTCAAGAACTGCAACGCTGCTGGGTTTTTCACTCTCAACAGTTTGCTGTGTGTATCCAGAATGGTCCACTAGCCAAAGGACATCCAGCCAACTTGACACAACTGTAAGAAGCATTGGACTGGAGTCAACATGGGCCAGCATCACTTTCGACACCTTGTAGAGTCCATGCCSCGACAAAATTAGTCTGTTCTGAGGGAAAAAAAGGGGGGGGGGGTGAAACTCAATAGGAAGGTGTTCCTAATGTTTGGTGTACTCAGTGTATATGGTAATGTTATTGTTTGGCAATCGTCAACAAAACCCCGAACTCAACTAATTAAAGGAAAACTTCAAGATATGTAACTTTCAAAATACTGAAATCATTGCCGCATGATGTATTCATATGTAGATGTATTTATATATATCTAACTGCCATCATCATTGCTTAAATGGCAAATGAGAGAAAGTACAAACATGCTYCTSTAAATATACACATTTCTGATATTCTGAGAATATAGCGACCATGTTCTAGGTATGTTTCTGTTTCTATTCCTTTACTTTGGCAGTTACCTGACATTGTGAGACTCGGGTTCTAATCCAGCCGGTTACAAAAGCACACGTGAAACTTAGAATATCACATATGAAATGGYAAGGGAAAGGGAGATACCTAGTCAGTTGTACAACTGAACGCCTTCAACTGAAATGTGTCTTCCACATTTAAACCAACCCCCTCTGAATCAGAAAGGTGCGGGGGGCTGCCATAATCAACGTCTTTGGGTTAACTGCCTCGCTCAGGGGAAGAATGATAGATTTTTACCTTGTCAGCTCGTGGATTCAATCCAGCAAACTTTTGGCTACTGGCCCAATGCTCACACACCCGGACATTTAAATCCTCGACAGGGATCTGTCGACAGGACTATCCCCTAGTGCCATCAACAATTCCTCCCATCCCCTCTCACACTCACCCCTAGTTCCCCTTCTACTGGCTAATACATGTCATTTACTGAAGGCTGTTGTGCTGAGACATGAGGCTTTTGGTCTAGCTGAGGCATAGTAGAGCCTTAACGGATACAGAAGGCTGCATATACTGTACTAAGCTAAATAATCCACCGGTTACGGTCTCTGATTTGGAACAAGAGCAGAATCACCATCACCAACGTTCTGCTGGTAATCATCATCACAGACATTCCATTGTTACTGCTGAGGCTGTAAGGCTGCATGCAGCAGGAAGGGAAAGGGAGGTAGTGGAGAAGGACGCAGAAAGTAATGGAGACTGGATGGGTTCACTGTAGCAGGACGTTCTAAAAAGCAGATACAGGGATAATGTCTAATGAATACATTACATATACATTTGAGCATGCATGAATGTCCCATTGCGGTTCATAAAGTGTGAATCCATGTGTTTCTTCGGTAATTGAGTCATTGTCTCTCACGTAGTTCTGGTGTATAAAGTCTACAGGATGGAAATGCTGACGAGACAGTATAAAGCAGCCTATCCGTGTGGAAATGGAATGGGAGGGGGGGAGTACACCGTGATGTGTTTCCCCTGAATGACGGACTGCCTGTTTAACTGCTTGGGCGGTTGGCTCAGGCCACACTAGCTAGTGRAGTGGCGGGCTTATTACGTGTAGAAAGAAGATGAAATGGCGTTGGGTGGTGAAAGTGCTGATGGTAGAGAGATTTGAGGGTTGACTAACTGACAGCTCCAATCACCTCCACAGATCGCAGTATTCAGTGGATAACCACTTTAAAGTGTGTAGACAGGCGTCCTGGATCACTGGGCAACAAGCAGCACACGTCAAGAATCGATAGATMTCAACAACCAACAAATGACGGCAAGACAAAACATCAAAGCAACCGGCCGGGCATACAGGCATACAGACAATCAGTTTCAGTTGCCCCCGGTAACAGATCAACCTGCATGCTTCAGAAGGCATGAAAAGGAAACGCTGACTGAACCTGAACCTCATGCTGTTTAATGGATTACCCATAATATGCTGCTGTGAGAGAGTTGGTTGTCCAGGGAACATTAATACTGAAATGGTGGGATGGCCATTATCTGCATGGCTGTGATTAGAATCCATTGTTGGGTGGCAGCCCTGACAGACAGGTATGTAGCTATATATTATGTCAAGATAAATATTGCAGATCATTTCCTGAATAAACGATATTTACAATCAAATAATGAAGTAAAGAGCTTCAAGGCAACACTAAAACAAGTGACCATYAATCTGAATAAAATTCCATATGAAAGACCTGATTAGCTTTATCAATGGTGAACAATACATGCTCACTTCCTCTACTACCCAGCAAACATTCCCAGAACATTAGCTAACATGAGGATAACAGCCCAAAAGCAATCAAGTAATGTTTTTTATGACAACCTATTTTCTTTCCTTCTTTTAAATGAAATATCCTTGGAATGTTCTAACGTTCACTAAAATGTTGTGTACCACATAGGTAACAACGTCTACAGAACATGCCCCAAAAGCTTTCGAGGTAATGTAACAACACAACTGTCTAGTTGTGCTGATGATTATTGTAGCCCGACCAATATGGGATTTTTGGCTCTGAAACCGATACCAATTTTAGCTAGGCAAGAGTCAACAATTACAGATATATCTGCCGATATATCGTTTTTTTAGAGTTGGAATGAATTATACTCCAAAGTATTCACATATACTCTAAATMATTATTCCTTAACTAAATACTAAAATAACATTAATTATGATTTTTTTTTTGTGGTTTACATGATAACCTCCAAAWAGCAACTACATCCTCTATTAATATGAAAGCAAATAAAAAACACTTGTTTAGATTCCTTTCTTAGGTACAACTTACACACTGTTTAACCCACTTAATATTCARAGTATATACTGTATTCTAGTCAAGGCTCATCCTATATTACTACTACTGTACACACCTTTTCTATTCATATACTGTCCATAAGGTCTATACACACCATCATATGRATACACAGTGTATATATTTACATCCCGGAGTTCGATATTGCTCGCYCTAATATTTAAATATTTATTATAGATTTTATGTGTCCTCTTCCTGGTGCCCATCTCAGAACAAATTAGTCAGGATTATTCTTAAACTTCCAGCACATACTCATTTTTACCATCTCCACTTTGAAAGCCTTAGATGGCTTAAAGTGGAGGAGAGAGGCTCTCAGATTAGGTTGTAAATTGTACATCAGATTGTCCACAGTATGGTCCCCAGGTACCTATATAACTACTTTAACTTGGTCCGGGATAACCATAATTATTCCACTAGAAGTGAAACTGACGTTGTTCCTTTTAGATTTAAAAGTGGTATGGAAAAAATGTTATTTTTTGTACTCAGCTGCCATTCTTTGGAATAGTCTTCCAAAGAATTTGAAACTTATACCTTCAATGGGTAAGTTTCAAGTTCTCGCTGCAATCTAGCAAGCAAACAATAATATCTTATCATGAACGCAAGCAGGCACATGGCCTAAAGGATAGATCTGTGTCAACTGTCTTGCAGATTTCATATTTCATAAAACAAACTAAATAAGCCCACTAACATAATAGGCCCAACAGTAACGGTGTTATTTTTGTGTCAAGGATGAGCTCACTTTAGAGCCATTCCAGTGTTTGCACTTAAGTAGCACAGATTGCTAGCTAGCTAGGCTCAATCTAGCCAGCAAGGTAGTTAGCCTAACTACCTTGCTGGCTAGCTAGCCAGCTAACGTTAACTAAGTGCGCATGTGATTAGGGCCGGGCTGATTGCCAACTGGCGTTGAGCGATTAGTGCTTTTTGAGGTCAATTCGGTTTCGGTTAGATTATAAAAAACTAATCACAGTTTTTGTTTTTTTCAACTTTAAATGCATTATAAAATAATGACATTACAATGATTTTAGAGTTTTTTTTAATGTAAATTGGCATGCTGACTGCAGGAATGGCCAACAGAGCTGTTTCCAGAGAACTGAATGTTAATTTTTCTACCATAAGCTGCCTCCAACCTCGTTTTAGAGAATTTGGCAGTARGTCCAACCAGCCTCACAACTCCAGACKACGTGTAACKACGCCAYCCCAGGACCTKCACAACCGGCCTCTTAACCTGTGGGATCGTCTGAGACCAGACACCCGGACAGTTGATCTAATTGTGTGTTTGCACAACTGAAGAATTTCTGCACAAACTGTCAGAAATCGTCTCAGGGAAGCTCATCTGCATGCTCAAGTTGTCCTCACCAGTGTCTTGACCTGACTTCAGTTCGGTGTCGTAACCGACTTCAGTGGGCAAATGCTTACCTTCGATGGCCACTAGCACGCTGGAGAAGTGTGCGTTTCACGGATGAATCCCGGTTTCAACTGTACCTGCCGTTGTGTGGGCGAGCGGTTTGCTTATGTCAACGTTTTGAACAGAAAGCCRKATGGTGGAYGTGAGGTTATGGTATGGGCAGGCATAAGCRACAGACAACGAACACAATTGCATCTTATTGATGGCAATTTCAATGCACAGAGATACCTTGATGAGATCCRSAGGCCCATTTGTCGTGCCATTCATCCGCTGCCGTCACCTCATGTTTCAGCATGATAATGCACAGCCCCATGACGCAAGGATCTGTACACAATTCCTGGAAGCTGAAAATGTCCCAGTTCTTCCATGGCCTGCATACTCAGCAGACATGTCACCCATTGAGCATGTTTATGTTAATATTTTTGTTCAGTGTAGATGACATCGTGATACAGTCTACTCAATGGGGAGAGCATGAATGGCTCTCCACAACACCGGGACACAGTGTCTACGTATCTATGTATACAAGACAAAAATATAAACGCAACATGATTTTACTGAGTTGCTGTTCATATAGTGAAATCAGTCAATTGAAAGACATTCATTASGGCCTAATCTATGGATTCCACATAACTGGGCAGGGGTGCAGCCATGGGTGGGCCTTGGAAGGCATAGGGAGTCCACCCACTAGGGAGCCAGGCCCAGCCAATCAGCATGAGTTTTTCCCCACATAAGGTTTTTTATTAAAGACAAGAAATATAACCTCAGCATCTTTGTGCGCATTTTTGRGCGAATGGAACATTTCTGGCATTTTTTATTTCAGCTCATGAAACATCGGACCAACACTTTACAACATGCTAATATTTTGTTCAGTGTACTTTTCATTAACTGTAACAACCCTGTGACACAGGCTGTGATTCGGTTCGCTCGGCTCTCAGCTGCGCYACATAAGTCCCTGAAGATGGGACAAAGCGCATGACAAGGTGGCCCRGAGGAAGCCAGCTGMTCTCAACCACTTCATTGCTCCGTTCTTCCAAGTACACATACACACGTACACGACACCAGCTTGATATGTCTCTTGTCCCCCATCTTTTTACCCACAGAGCAACAGGCCTGGTGCTCTCTGTCTCTCATTCCATTCTTTCTTTTTCTATGTTTGTCTTAGGTGTAGGAAGAGCTGACAAATCAGAACTGAAGAGGATTGTTAAAGAGCCCCATAAGGAACMCCTGATGCTGGGCTGACTTCTCTCTCCTGCATGCTCTCCTTCCCACACRGTCCTGCTGTGTTTCAACGCCTCTTAACCCCCTTCCCTGAATAGAGTTGCCTTGCCCCTGATCAGATCTAGGATTGTGCCTAATCCAAAATGTGAACTCCATCTCCCTCTCTGTCTCTCCCCTACACCCTAGTACACACACAGGCGCACAATACTGTCATTTTAAATTAGTGCTGTAATGATGCTCTTATTTGGTTACATATGTGTTAACGGGTGTTCCTTTTGTTGTCAATTAGTGTTCATGTTGTTACCAATCTGAATAAATGCATTTTATGTACAAATGTATTGTTGTTGTTTTTACATCAATGTATATAGACASATTTTTCTCCCTACTGTGTTATTGACTTGTTTGTTTACTCCATGTGTAACTCTGTGTTGTTGTCTGTTCACACTGCTATGCTTTATCTTGGCCAGGTCGCAGTTGTAAATGAGAACTTGTTCTCAACTAGCCTACCTGGTTAAATAAAGGTGAAATAAAAATAAATAAAATAAACATTTAGAAGATTTCAGGGACCATTTCCCCCGTAAATGTACAGTGTTAGCAGCTTAATACTGTAATTTTGCGTCACACCAGAGATACTGTAATATATTTTTCGGTACTATTTTCGTACTGTTAAACATTACATCATCCCTGCTGTAAATCTACACTCGTGTATGTTTAAGAGGTGTCTGCCTGTGTGTGAGATATGACAGTAGAAGCAACGTAGCAGTGAGTGTCAGATCACAGTGCTGTGTTGTCACTAGTTGGCCCTTGTGTCCTTTAAGTATACATTTACCCAGAGCAACAATTTCAAGCAAACTGTATGAATTTCAGCCCAAAATAACTTGATTTGCAGCTTGATTTGATCCTCTTGTTTCCGTAGCGGGAAAATGGCCACAATTGTGACACATTGCTGAGTGTTATTTTAGACAAATGGTAGGCTTACAGGCTATTGTTCTGAGTAAGTCAGTGAGGTTTTCTTTAAAATACGTTTTTTTGAACAGCCTGGTCCACTGCTACATGTTTCTCTGGAGAGAAGCCTGACATCAGCTGTTCAAGGAATTTAAAATGACAGCTCAATCTATTCCTCTCTACCATTGAGACTGTGTGTATGTGTGTGTGAACGCATGCCTATGTGTGTGTGTATACCTCTAACGTGTGTGTGTGTGTGTGTGTGTGTGTCAGTAAGAACAAAGATGTGTGTGTCAGTAGAAAGATATTTAGTTGTCCCAGTGAATCATTCAGACTACAGGGGCAGACTGAGCACTGGCAGCAGAATCGTCTACAATATTTATTTTCCTCTCAAACACTGTCAGCCACATCAAAGGTCTGTTGAGTGGTTCAACTAGTTCTAAGCCAACGGCAGACATGTCTATGGAAAAATACATTTCGAACAGTTACATTTGCATAGAAGATAATAATTTGTAGTGCTGTTAAATTGAAAGCCATTAGCTGAAAGATGATGACTCACCCTCCGCCAAACTCTTCTCCTGTTTAAATCACTCTACATATTTTTATTAGAAAGAAGGAGATGTTAACACCCATAAATAGATTCATGGCTGGAATTAAATAACTATTAGCGCATATCTTGCAAAAGTAAATTCACACCAGTTCCTTTAATTTTCACTAAACCTCAAAATGATTCATTCATTAAAAATGCGTTCCTCAAATGTAAAATAAGAGTTTTCCTTGATTACAGCTAAAATGTGAATTATATAGCAGAATACTTATAATTCATTCTAACGCAGCAAAAAGTTTTTAAAAAACAGACTAATTCCCAGTACAATATTCCATTTAGAAACCTATCCGATTCCAGGTTGTAGACAATGTGGCTTTTAAAGGCATGTGCAGCATTTACCATGAATGCGATCTCCACAAATGCATTGCTTTTAAAAGCTACATTGTCTTCAACCCTTGATCAGATCGTATCCCGTCTCTAAAGAATGACAGCAAATGGGCAACACAGCTGATACAAAAAAATGTAAGACAGTGAAAAAACAATATAACAATTGAATCAACTACAACCAGCATCAACATCATTGACTACTATCTACTCCTGTCGACCTTCATTCAGGAATGAATGTAAAAAATATAATGTACAGCATCCATGTAAACAATCCTTAAGCACAGCTAGCTAGCAGACATTTTAGTCATTTAGCAGATGCTCTTTCCAAGTGACTTACAACTCACACACAAAACCCACACACACACACACACACACACACACACACACACACACACACACAAACACCCACACACACAACACCACAACCACCACAAAAATAAAAACAACACCAAAAACAAAAACAAAACGACACAACTGCTCACACACACACACCACAGACCAGAGCATTAGTGACAGCCTGGTATAGAACATAGCCAGAGAGACAGGATCAATAGGGAGGCTTGTGTTCCAAATAGAACCTGGAAGCATTCCAAGTGGGAACACTCAGAAGAACATTAGGCAGTTCTACGCATGGAATGGCTGGTGATTGTCGGGACAGAGACAGAGTCAGCTCTGTGGAGACACACTGGAAACAGAAGTAGGTTTAGTGTGACAAGCAGACAGGCATTATGAACAAATTARAGAGAGGACTGGGTAGATAGACACCAGACACAGATGGGGGCAGGGAAAGATGTTAGATTGAACACAAAAAGAGGAGAATAAGCCCTAAAATATAATTGCATTATCCGTTTTCTGTGTGTCATTATGTGTGTGTGTGTGTCTGTGAGAGATGTGAATGTACAGTTGAAGTCAAAAGTTTACAAACACTTAGGTTGGAGTCATTAAAACTCGATTTTAAACTGCTCCACAAATGTCTTGTTAACAAACTATAGTTTTGGCAAGTCGGTTAAGACATCTACTTTGTGCATGACAAGTAATTTTTCTAACAATTGTTTACAGAGAGATTACTTCACTTATAATTCACTGTATCACAATTCCAGTGGGTCAGAAGTTTACATACACTAAGTTGACTGTGCCTTTAAACAGTTAGGAAAATTCCAGAAAATTATGTCATGTCTTTAGAAGCTTCTGATAGGCTAATTGACATCATTTGAGTCAATTGGACATGTACCTGTGGATGTATTTCAAGGCCTACCTTCAAACTCAGTGCCTCTTTGCTTGACATCATGGGAAAATAAAAATAAATCAGCCAAGACCTCAGAAAAAAATGGTAGATCTCCACAAGTCTGGTTCATCCTTGGGAGCAATTTCCAAACACCTCCAGGTACCACGGTCATCTGTACATACAATAGTACACAAGTATAAACACCATGGGACCACGCGACATGTTCTGTCTCCTAGAGATGAACGTACTTTGGTGCGAAAAGTGCAAATCAATCCCAGAACAACAGCATCGTCCTTGTGAAGATGCTGGAGGAAACACGTACAAAAGTATCTATATTCAGAGTCAAACAAGTCCTATAAGTCAAGTCCTGACATAACCTGAAAGGCCGCTCAGCAAGGAAGAAGCCACTGCTCCAAAACTAACATAAAAAAGCCAGACTATGGTTTGCAACTGCAGATGGGGACAAATATCGTACTTTTTGGAGAAATGTCCTCTGGTCTGATGAAACAAAAATAGAACTGTTTGMCCATAATGACCATCGTTATGTTTGGAGGAAAAAGGGGGAGGCTTGCAAGCCAAAGTTCACCATCCCAACTGTGAAGCACGGGGGTGGCAGCATTATGTTGTGGGGCTGTTTTGCTGCAGAAGGGAATGGTGCACTTCACAGAATAGATGGCATCATGAGGATGAAAATTATGTGGATATATTGAAGCAACATCTCAAGACATCAGTCAAGAAGTTAAAGCTTGGTCGCAAATGGGTCTTCCAAATTGACAATGACCCCAAGCACACTTCCAAAGTTGTGTCAAAATGGCTTAAGAACAACAAAGTAAAGGTATTGGAGTGGCCATCACAAAGCCCTGACGGGCAGAACTGAAAGTGTGTGCGAGCAAGGAGGCCTCCAAACCTGACTCAGTTACACCAACTCTGTCAGGAGGAATGGATCAAAATTCACCCAACTTATTGTGGGAAGCCTGTTGAAGGCTACCCGAAACATTTGACCCAAGTTAACTTTTTAGGGATAGGGGGCAGCATTTTTACTTTTGGATGAATTTCGTGCCCATAGTGAACTGCCTCCTACTCTGTCCCAGATGCTAATATATGCATATTATTATTACTATTGGATAGAAAACACTCTGAAGTTTCTAAAACTGTTTGAATTATGTCTGTGAGTATAACAGAACTCATATTGCAGGCAAACTTCCAAACAGGAAGTGGAAATTCTGGGGCTGGTTGATGTTAAACTCATCGTCTATTCACATCCCAGTAAGATATGGATCTGTTCGCAATTCCTACGCCTTCCACTAGATGTCAACAGTCAGTAGAACAAGCGTATCTTTAATTATATGTAAAACATGTATCTTTCATCAAATTTTATGATGAGTATTTCTGTTATTTGACGTGGCTCTCTGTAATTACTCCGGACATTTTGGAGGCATTTCTGAACATGGCGCCAATGTAAACCGAGATTTGTGGATATAAATATGCACATTATCGAACAAAACATAAATTTATTGTGTAACATGATGTCCTATGAGTGTCATCTGATGAAGATTATCAAAGGTTAGTGATTCATTTTATCTCTATTTCTGCTTTTGTGTGACTATCTTTGGCTGGGAAAAATGGCTGTGGGTTTTTTGAATTTGGTGGTGATCTAACATAAATATGTTGTGTTTTCGCCGTAAAATATWTTTTTTAAATCGGACACGATGGGTAGATTAACAAGATGTTTAACTTTCATTTGCTGTATTGGACTTAATGTGTAAAAGTTAAATATTTTAGAATTTCCCYCGCTGCCTTTTCAGCGGAACGTGTGTCCTAGAAAGTTTAAACAATTTAAAGGCAATGCTACCAAATACTAATTGAGTGTATGTAKACTTTTGACCAAGTTGGGATGTGATGAAAGAAATAAAACCTGTTCAGAAAACAGAAATCACCGTTCTGTTATTCTGACATTTCACATTCTTAAAATAAAGTGGTGATCCTACCTGACCTATGAAAGGGAGTTTTTACTAGGATTAAATGTCAGGAATTGTGAAAAATTGAGTTTAAATGTATTTGGCTAAGGTTTATGTAAACTTCCGACTTTAACTGTGTGTATTTATGTGTGTGTATGCTATTCTGTATTCCCCCAAAACACACACACAGAGAGAGAGAAACACACTCGTGTCTGAGAAAGCCTTCTATCAGTCCAGATTTGACACACAGCAGCAGCGTAGCACTGGTCTGTCACTCCCAGTCAGCTAATCAACGAGAGGACGCTCCCACTCAAGGCTACCTGACCCTCTGCCACACTGACAGGCTAACAATGCTAATCGATTCACACACACCACCTCATATGTGCAACTCAATTAGTCCCCTTAGCAGAAACAGAGGCCCCATTCAGAACAGTATGACTTTGTTAGCAGCTACAAGACACACTGACACCGCCAATTATTTTCATTTCAGACTGGTACAACTGGGCACAGACGTCATTTCAACGTCTATTCCACGTCGGTTCAATGTAATAACACTGCAATTATGTGAAAACAACATTGATTCAACCAGTGTGTTKCCAGTGGGGTCCTTGTTAATTTTCAGCAGCAATCAGGCCTCAAAATTGTAAAAAAAAAAATTCTAGACTGGAACTACACTAGCTACAGTACTGTAAGGCTACCGATTGTACTGCAACATATTTTAGAATGTGTTCCCAGGGGTAGTTATGCAACACAGAGAGCGGGTTTCGTCTTGACTTGAAGTACTTCTCCTRGAAGCCACTTTCGACCTTAAAGTCAGGTCATGTTTTCCCCTAAGGCTCAAGTATTACATTTGACTTGTTCATGTAATTGATTGCTTGTCAGGTTGTTTTTAACGGTCATACTAACCACATTTAAAATATAGGAAATTAGACGTTAGTGCCAAGTGATTGTTCTTATATTAAACATCTCACCGCATTCAGGTTTTTATTGCTTTCCGGAGACATCCATTCCAGGATTGTTCAAAGGCATGAAGCTGCATCACCAAACCCTTTTCTGGTAATGAAACTCATTAAAGTCAAATTGACAGTGTTTTAGCAACATCACCTGTTATAAAAATCTGTTCATATACACCCCCAGGAAGACTATGATGCCTTTTCTTACGTTGTCTGACCAGCGAACATTTAGATCAAATCCAACTTTATTCGTCACATGCGCCGAATACAACAAGTGTAAACTTTACCGTGAAATGCTTACTTACAAGCCCTTAACCAACAGTGCAGTCCAAGAAGAAGAAAGTATTTACCAAGTAGGCTAAAATAAAAAGTAATAAAAAAAGTAACACAATAAGAATAACAATAACAAGGCTATATACAAGGGGCACGAGTCAGTGTGCAGGGATACAGGCTAGTTGAGGTAAACTGTACATGTAGATGGGGGCGAAGTGACTATGCATAGGTAATAAACAAACAGCGAGTAGAAGCAGTGTACAAGGGGGTTCAATGTAAATTGTCTGGTGGCGATGTTTATGAATTGTTCAGCAGTATAATGGCTTTGCGGGTAGAAGCTGTTGAGGAGCCTTTTGGTTCTAGACTTGTCGCTCAGGTACCGCTTGCCGTGCGGTAGCAGAGAAAACAGTCTATGACTGGTGACTGGAGTCTCTGACAATTTCCTGGGCTTTCCTCTGACACCGCCTATTATATAGGTCCTGGATAGCAAGAAGCTTGGTACCAGTGATGTACTCGGCCATTTGCACTACCCTCTGTAGCGACTTACGGTCAGATGCCGAGCAGTTGCCATACCAGGTAGTGATGCAACTGGTCAGGATGCTCTCGATGGTGCAGCTGTAGAACCTTTTGAGGATCTGGGGACCCATGCAAAATCTTTTCAGTCTCCTGAGGGGGAAAAGGTTTTGTCGGGCCCTCTTCACGACTGTCTTGGTATGTTTGAACCATGACAGTTCGTTGATGCGGACACAAAGGAACTTGAAACTCTCAACCTCCACCACTACTTCCAAGTGAGACTTCCGTATTGAGCGAGTCACTGGTACTTCCTGCTTTAGTTTTTGCTTGTAAGCAGGAGGTTAGAATTATGGTCAGATTTGCCAAATGGAGGGCGAGGGAGAGCTTTGTATACATCTCTGTGTGTGGAGTAAAGGTGGTRTTGGATTTTTTTCCCACTGGTTGCACATGTGACATGCTGGTAAAAATTTGGTAAATCTGATTTAAGTTTGCCTGCATTAAAGTCCCCTGCCACTGGGAGCGCCGCTTCTGGGTGAGCATTTTCTTCTTTGCTTATGGCCTTATAGAGTTGGTTGAGAGCGGTCTTAGTGCCAGCTTTGCTTTGTGGTGGTAAATAGACGGCTACGAATAATACAGATGAGAACTCTCTTGGTAGATAGGATAAGCTGTCGACCGCACTAAGGTACTCTACCTCAGGAGAGCAATACCTCAAGACTTCTTTAATATTAGACATCGCGCACCAGCTGTTATTGACAAAAAGACACACACCCCCACCCCTATTCTTACCAGAGGTAGCACCTCTGTTCTGGATGGAAAATCCCGCCAGCTCTATATTGTCTATTTCTTCGTTCAGCCATGTCTCGGTGAAACATAAGATGTTGCAGTTTTTAATGTCCCGTTGGTAGGATAATCTTAATATTAGGTCATCAATTTTTTTTCTAACGATTGCACGTAACCAAGAAGAATGGTTAGGTATTGAGAGTTTACTCGCTCGCTTCCGGATTCTCAGAAGGATCTCTGACCTGCGTCCCCTTTTCCAGCATCTTTTCTTCACGCAAAAGGCGTGGATCTGGGCCTGTTCCAGTGACAGCAGGATATCGTTCTCGTCGGACTCGTTAAAGGAAAAAGTTTCTTCCAGTCCGCGGGGAGTAATCGCTTTTCTGATGTCCAGAAGTTATTTTCGGTCATAAGAGACAATAGCAGCAAAATTATATACACAATATGTTAAAAAATAAGTTAGACAAAACGCAAAAAAATATTATAAATAAGCACAACTGGTTGGGAGAATGTAAAACGTTTTACTATTCTAATTACGTTGGTAACCAGTTTCTAATAGCAATAAGGCACCCCGGGGGTTTGTGGTATGAACTGTAGCCAATATACCGCTGCTAACGGCTGTATCCAGGCACTCCGTGTTGCGTCGTACATCAGAACAGGCCTTAGTTGTTGTATATTGGCCATACCATACCCCCTTCTGCCTTATTGCTTAATCATAGCAGTCAAACAAGCTAAATCGACATCCATTGATGGAAAATGATCTGGCGAGTTCAATAAGGTCAAATGATCTTTTCTCTTGCGACATATTACATCATGTCATAGCTCGCAATAATTAATATTTTGAGGAAAACCACATTTTGCTTCTAATGTCGTTACAAGTTACTACGATAATCCTTCTTAATTGGTTCGATTATGGAAAAAGGGTTTATTATGTAAAATATGGAACTCCTCTCTTGCTGTGAAAAAAAATGATGTTTGTTTTTAGGCCTTTTAGGCAGGTTTAGAGTGGTCAAGAGGACTGGATATTTTTGCTACACCTGGCAACCCTGTTGGCAGTCAAAATTGCACTGATAAACAATGGGGAATAGTAGCATGCTCGCCCTTCTGCATTCTTGTCTCATCCCACGTTTTGACAACTGAATGGGAACTGCCTGGCTGCCCATTTTATCGATGCCAAATTTGATTGACAACTAAGCTATATGCATGCTAACTGTGGATAACAGTTGTTCAAGATCAACATAGCTAACAAAGTGATTCCCATTTCTTGCTTGCTAGCCAAATGACACCTGCATCTCTAGCTGTAGCCACTGAAAAACGACATATGGGGAAGAAGTTGGTCACTCACCCACTCGTCCATTGAAATGACATACTCCCAGCAGCTACTGTAGCTAGCTAGCTAAGGTTAGGCTCTGGGTTGTTAGCTTGCTAGTCTATTAGCCACATTATGACTGACTTGTGATTTTTGCCATTTCTGGATTGATTGTGTTGACAATCCCAGCCTTAGTAACATTTGTCAGTTTTTGTCCAAAATATGGAGTCACTAAAACTGAAATAGTGCATCCCGAATGGGTGGAGGCAGCAATCAAGGTACCAGACCAGCTGTGATTTACAACCCGATAGCAATATTTTTTGGCCAACCAAGAAATGTATTGGTGAATTATATTAATCATGCATTGAACTGCATCTATTCAGTTCCACTTTAAATCCTTCTATTGTCTTTCAACACTATGACCTGCTACTTTATCTACATATCTAGCTCCATCATCCTCTCCTACGCCCTTCACGACCACCTGCTTCTGAGAAAGCCTTTAAAGAACATCTCATTACACGAGAAATAGCGTGGTGAGGAAGAAAACTATTTGATTTCTGGCCCAAATGGAATAGGCATGCTCTCCCATTTCCAAACCTGTCTCACAGAAGAGACATGGTCATGTTAGTGTGTGTAGGACATGGCTTTGATATTCCCACTCTCATCCCAAAGGCATAGGTGTGTGTGATGGGGAGAGGGATAGGGTGTGTGTGTGCACGTGCCTATCCGCTTGTGCATGGCAAAACCTATTTCGGAATCAGTGTATCACCTCACGCAAACTCTCACACATGCCTCATTGCACAAGAATCTAATTTACCAGAGTGGTCCTCAAAGGTGACAGTGGTTTTAAAACCATTCCAGGCAATTACACAGATGAAATCCTGCTCTACTTGTGACCCRGGTCACAAACCTGCTGCCTCTAAATCGTCCACAGTATCCCCCATACTCCACTTATAACTGCAGACATCCGAACCTAATAGCTAAAGAGCATTTAGAGAACCAGTTAACCTATATAACCTTTACAGCTCAAGAATGTTTACTTACCAGTCAGTGACCACAAGCAGACATACAGTAACAGTGCATTGTTAGTTAGCTTGCTGATTTACCATAGACCATACACTTTTAGCTTTAGCCTTTACTCATGACCTGACTGTTCATTTCCTTAGCTTTCCTTAGCAAGCTCATAATACAATTCAAAATCAAATAGCTAAATGATTCATAGTCTGACCATCTTAAATTCAATGTGTCAGCTTAGAACCCCCCCCCCCTTACAGGGGTTAACAAACAGCCTCCTTTCCAGACCAGTGTGGTCACAGCTCTCCCTGTGCTGTGAGACACGTGGGTTGTGTCAGCCAGGCTAGTTAGTTACAGCAAAAAAAATGACCCACCACGCCTGGAGTATCCAGCAGACGCGGATACTCTCGGACTATCTCGACTGCCTTGGCCCCATTCTGTCTGGTCCACTGAGCCCTCTGGATCATGGTTTCCTTCATGTACCCTGCAACCTGGTTTGTCGGCCAGATGTTGTTTAGCCACTTGGTCATCTGGGCTGCCCTCTCACATTTGACTGTAGTGAGCACAAAGTAATCAATGAATTGTAAAGTCCTCTTAACAATCTGTTTTCAAAGTACACCACAAATCTTTCCACGTGTACCTGCTGAGACCCAGCTACTGCTCAAGCTTGGCGTGTCGCTTGGTGTTGCCACAGTCCTACATATTCATGCGTGTGTCCCAAGGACATACCCTCGTGTATAGAAAGGTGGCGTTGACAGAATACTCACTGCATMTAAGGCTTTTATGTTCTTCTTTAACTTCAGGTTATAGTCGAGTCGTCCAAAAGCAAGAGCGTTTCCTGGTCCATCTTTTCAGCTGCAAAAGKGGGTAAAAGTGGTACCTAATCAGTTGCACAACTGAATGCATTAAACCAAAATGTTTCTTCAGCATTTAACACAACCCCTCTGAATCAGTGAGGTGCGGGGGGCTGCCTTAGTCAACATCCACGGCACCAGGCGAACAGTTGTTGTTGGGGGTTAACTTCCTTGCTCAAGGGAAGAAAGGCAGATTTTTCCACCGTGCTGGCTCGGGAATTTGAACCAGCAACCGATCTGGAAGACATAGATGCTACTTTACACAGGGTCATTCAAATTTCACAGTTTTACTTAACCTCAAACTTTGGAATCAAAGAGGCCAGGTTCCACTCATTCAGCATACATTTACAAAGCTGCCCATTCACTGGCCTTGGCCTCTGCATTTAAGTACAGAAATAAAGATATGTTAGAAACATACTTAGCTAAACTAACTTGGCTACATCAAATTTAAGGTAAACTCTAACGCTAGTTAGCTAACAGAATTTCCATCCATCCTCCTCAARTTCAGAAGTCTGACTAAAGCTGRCACTGTCAGAAYCCATTGAAAACCAGTACAGTAACGATTGCTAGCTAAATCAATCACCATGCAAGCATGYGATAAGCCTGCCAAATAGCTAGGTTAAATGAACCCAGATGGAGAATAAGTCAAATCTAGCTATGGCAACTTAGCTAGCCAGCTAACTTAGCTAGCTRTAACTAATGAGTGAAACAGTTTCCGAGACAGTCCAGAAGATMTCAGATATAGCTAGCTAAGGTAGCAGGAGAATTAACCCACTGGCTGGGTCAAATATCCATAGCACAACCATAATAACCCAGCACCAACAACTCTTGCTGTATTTACAGAAAACAACCCAACTATTGACCCAATGCCTGCAACCCAGAAATTGGGTCAACCAAACAACCCATTGGTTGTAGCATTTTGTGTAACTTACATCTCAAAGCCATTCATACAAAAAGCATTGACCTGTCTGATGCACACATATTTCTCTGTCCTCAGTTTGATTGTATTTTTGCCTTGTAACGGATTGCTTCTAGAAAGACAGAAGGAAAATACATCAAGATGAGCTAGCTACAAGTTTAAAGCAATTACATATCTAATTGTTACAAATAATAAATGTATTGGCTACATTTATGAGAATAATACATGCATTTACTTACCTTATCAATCTTGAAGACGATACACTCATTTATCACTCAAATAAAGTGTGATGAGTTAGTGCACCACAAACATATTTCCAGGGTGTTGATGCATCCCCCTCTCAATACCACAGGAAGGGGATTGGTATRCATCTGCAAAAGGTAAGTTTTGCTCTGATGTCAAATCAACTCAAATTGTTGCTAGCTAGCTACCTAAGCTGTTGTGCTAGCTGACATGCTACTGAACCGTGATACGAGAATATAGGTATTAAAAGATCGCAACATATTCACCTACAAATATAAGTGTTTAGGCAAATCATTAGTTAGCTAGCTACCCATCAAATAAATTGTGCAAAAATATGATAGCTAACATTAGCTAGCTAAGCTCTAGTCAGTCAGTCAGTGGCACTGACAGAATGAAACTGGTATGAACAAAATGTGTTTCACTCTATCCTACAAAACATGATATTGCCAACAAAATGTTAAAGTCTATTAGGAAGTTTAATTAATAAGTTACTCACCGGACAACTTTGGTAGGTACTGTAGATGGCTACATAGTTTTGTTTCCATTTTTCAACAGATGTTTTTAATGAAACTCGTGTGTTTACCAGAAACGACTTCTGGGAAACTGTTTGCCACTAGTAGCAATAAATATTATTGTTGTCAAAGGTTTGCCGCAGATTCACCACTAGTGGCAAACGTTTGCATACTTCTGGWAACATCTTATGACACACTATTTAGTTTGCAAGAAGTTTGCAGCAACAAATTCATTTCTGTACTAGTTGAACTGCTTTGAATTTCTAAAGTGAATGTGGTCATAACATAACAGATAAACCATGAGATTTATCTTGTGAATTACATTTCCACTATATTTTATTCAGGTCATTCATTTTCGGTGCTGTAAAGCAAGGCTGCAACTATGGGTGTGTAATTGCTCCTGGTTTATCGGGCTGCAGTTGATAARAATTAATTTCAGCTGCTCGATAAGAGTCATATCTGTGTAAAAACAAAGGCAAAAGTAGTCACCAGCAGCCTCTAGGCAGATTCAGACTTACACATTAGTTTATAGTGCCCTTTTCTCCGTATCTGGAGAGTGTTGATAGGGGAAAGAGAGAGGGAGGGGTGAGGGAAATGGAGAGAGAGAGGGAGAGAGATAAAGATATATTTTGAAAACACTGTGCGTTATTCGTATTGGCTAACTGACAACAACAACAACAAAAACATGCATTGTCTGCTAAACAAACATGAATCTGTGGTCAAAGACAGTCTCCAGTGGCAGAAGATTGTTGCGGCCTTATGTTCCACCCAGGATGAAGTGAGTACAGTGCCTTGCACAAGTATTCATCCCCTCTGTGTTTTTACTACTATGTTGCATTACAACCTCTGATTTAAACYGATTTTTATTTGGATTTCATGTAATTGACATACACAAAATAGTCCAAKTTGGTGAAGTGGAATGAAAAAAATGACTTGTTTCAAAGAATTATTWAAAAAATAAAAAYCAAAAGTGGTGCGTGCATATGTATTCACCCCCTTTGCTATGAAGCCCCTAAATAAGATCTGGTGCAACCAATTACCWWCAGAAGTCACATAATTAMTTAAATAAAGTCCAKATGTGTGCAATCTAAATGTCACATGATCTGTCACATGATCTCAGTATATATACACCTGTTCTGAAAGGCTCCAGAGTCTGCAACATCACTAAGCAAGGGGCACCACCAAGCAAGTGGCACCATAAAGCCCAAGGAGCTCTCCAAACAGGTCAGGGACAAAGTTGTGGAGAAGTACAGATCAGGGTTGGGTTATAAAAAAATATCCAAAACTTTGAACATCCCACGGAGCACCATTAA
This sequence comes from Salvelinus sp. IW2-2015, assembly GCF_002910315.2. Classification (NCBI taxonomy): domain Eukaryota; kingdom Metazoa; phylum Chordata; class Actinopteri; order Salmoniformes; family Salmonidae; genus Salvelinus; species Salvelinus sp. IW2-2015. Next base: position 30,440,708 of record NC_036868.1, on the reverse strand, counting down.
ATCCTTTATTAAAAAATGTAAAGAATATGACACCACAACAAACCTGCCAAGAGAGGGCTGAACTCACAGACCAGGCAAGGAGGGCATTAATCAGAGAGGCAACAAAGAGACCAAAGATAATCCTGAAGGAGCTGCAAAGCTCCACCACGGAGATTGGAGTATCTGTTCATAGGACCACTTTAAGCCATACACTCCACAGAGCTGGGCTTTATGGAAGAGTGGCCAGGAAAAAGTCATTGCTTAAAGAAAAAAATAAGCAAATACATTTGGTGTTCGCCAAAAGGCATCTGGGAGACTCCCCAAACATATGGAAGAAGGTACTCTGGTCAGATGAGACTAAAATGGAGCTTTTTGATCATCAAGGAAAACGCTATGTCTGGCACAAACCCAACACCTCTCATCACCCCGAGAACACCATCCCCACAGTGAAGCATGGTGGTGGCAGCATCATGCTGATGTTTTTCATAGGCAGGGACTGGGAAACTGGTTAGAATTGAAGGAATGATGGAAGGCGCTAAATACAGGGAAATTCTTGAGGGAAACCTGTTTCAGTCTTCCAGAGATTTGAGACTGGGATGTAGGTTCACCTTCCAGCAGGACAATGACCCTAAGCATATTGCTAAAGCAWCACTCGAGTGGTTTAAGGMTAAACATTTAAATGTCTTGGAATGGCCTAGTCAAAGCCGAAACCTCAATCCAATTGAGAATCTGTGGTATGACTTCAAGATCGCTGTGCACCAGCYGAACCCATCCAACTTGAAGGAGCTGGAGCAGTTTTGCTTTGAAGAATGGGCAAAAATCCCAGTGGCTAGATGTGCCAAGCTTATAGAGACATACCCCAAGAGACTTGCAGCTGTAATTGCTGCAAAAGGTTGCTCTACAAAGTATCWGTTTTTTTGTCTTATTTCTTGTTTGTCTCACAAWCAAAAATATTTWGCATCTTGAAAGTGGTAGGCATGTTGTGTAAATCAWGTGATACAAACCCTCCAAAAATCACTTTTAATTCCACGTTGTAAGGCAACAAAATAGGAAAAATTCCAAGGGAGGTGAATACTTTCGCAAGCCACTGTAAGTAAACATAAATGTTGCTACAGTATTGCACAAAAACAGGATGAATCATTCTCTATTATTGTATTCCCTTATTMTACATCCACCATCCAGACCTACTGATGAAGGAAATTTGCTCTACATTGGACAATGAGAAGGATCGTCATGTGTCTATCACTGATTCATAGGCCTATAACTCAACATTCAGAATTGTCTCACGATCTACTGTTTATAATAGAGTCCCTGTTTGAGTGATTAACAGTATTCACCCATTGTGATTGGAAGTTGCATTACCCCCTTATCTCCAGTAGAGACAGACATTACCATACATTGCATCAGCTGATAGATAACCTCATTGGTTGAGATGTCTCCTGGTCTTACTCTCCCTCTCCCAACCAATCACAGCATACTAATTGCAACTCTCCTAATTACAATTACAGATTCTGTCATCGCTGCATCCATGCATATTGAAACAGGAATCCTCTCTGAGATGTAAAAACAAGGTCATATTTCATACCCACACGCACTTCAAGCTGGCACATTGAATGTGCGCTCGAACTGCGGCGTACATACTGAAAAATGCCCTTGTTGCTTGATTAAATTAGACATACAGTATAATRATCTCCTACATTTATAATTGGGGTTTTGATTCACAGGTGGAGAAAAGGGCCTTCWTCACATCAAGGACCTGTTGGGCCTTTAAATGACAAACAGGTCTTTTTAGAGAGAGAGGGAGGGGGAAGCAAAAGGAAGGGAAGGATTCTGAGGGTGGAAAACATCTTCTCTGGCAGGCATTTGAGCCTCAAAAAGGCTATTAAAGAGAACATCTTTCGGGAAACTTTCCAAATGTCGACAAAATAAAATTCTCGAGACAAGGTGAGATCTTTTTTGTGTCTGTAAAATTAATTCTTCAAAAAATGTTGGTTGAAACACTTTTATGTGCAAATATTGATATAATAACCGTCATAACAAAGTAAACTTGGAGTCATGCGGTGACATGTGTGGTCCTCCCACTATGACTTGTCGGGAATGCATGCAGTTTATTAAACTACAGATGAAACAAGTTATGATGACCTTCACAGGGTGGTGAAAGTGCATGGTGATGAGATCGATGCTCCTTTCCAATAAATATCTACTTCTGGTGACATAATTGTCGATGCTTGGCTGCAGTTTGAAAAATAATGTAGGCTATGTGTGCGACATAGTCAACTGCGCCCATGTAGCCAATACCAGAGTGGGCACACTGCTATATGCAAATATCCCGATCGTATGAGCTGGTAGCATAGCGAGCGGRAGTGGTGGTAGTCAAAGTCATGTTTTAACTGTAATGCAGTTGATTGGTGACGATGAAATTAACATATCTTGGTGTTGACAACCACTTCAAGCATTATACTCAGATTTTTACCTCAACATAGTGAGAAAAACACYTATAAACAATAGCCTAAATGTAGGCAAATTTTGCTYGGGGGCAARGAGWAGATTCGTGATCTTTCCCCCACTGCATCTTCCCCACACGCATTTCCATTGTTTTGGTCGAGTTCCATTGACCTTTTTACCACATCTATTAGATAGCCAAGTTTGCTCTAACTCTTAGTACATTTAGCAAGCTAGCTAATKAAATKAKATTTTATTGGTCGRMTACAAATYTTTTGCAGATGATATTGTAGGTGCAGCAAAATTGTTGTCCAACAGTGCAGTAATACCTAACAATACAAGACAATAAGCACAAATAAAAATACAATCAGGACGAGCAATGTCAGAGTCCAGAATACAAATATACTGTATACACATTCAAATATAGGTATACCACCCCGTTCACAAAAGACCTATGCAAATTTGAGCGTGTGGTATGGTCATCAGTGCCAGGTTCGCTGGATCCAGTATCTCAGAAACGGCCACCCTCCTGGGCTTTTCACACACGACAGTGTCTAGGTTTTATCGAGAATGGTGCAACAAACAAAAAAACATCCAGTCAGTGTGGGCGAAAACATCTCGTTGATGAGAGAGGTCGAAGGAGAATGGAAAGAATCGTCCAAGCAAACAGGCGGGCTACAAACAGACAAATAACGTCGCACAGAACAACATCTCGGAATGCACAACTCGTCYATCATTGTCATTGATGGGCTATTGCAGCAGACAACCACACCGGGTTCCACTCCTTTGAGCTAAAAACTAGAAGAATTGGCTCCAGTGCGCACCAGCACTGGACAATTGAGGAGTGGAAAAACACTGTCTGGAACATGACAGCCAGTTCAGTTTACTTGAGTCGCCTCCGCATTCCCTAGACCTCAACGTAATGGAGCATCTTCGGGATGAGACGGAACGAGCTGTTTGCAGCATGAATGTACCGCCGTTCAATCTGCAGAAACTCCATCACATCAGCCTGGACCAACATCTCTGTGGAACGTTTCCAACACCTGATAGAATACCTTGAAGAAGTCCTAGATGGGTGTACCTAATAAACCGATAKGTGTATATATGATGGTGTGTATAYACATTATGGACAGTGTATGAATAGCAYAGMTGTGTACAGCAGTAGTTATATAGGATGAGCCTTGACTAGAATACAATATATATATATGAAGTGGGTAAAACAGTATGCATTATTAAAGTGACCAGTGTTCAATGACTAGGTACATAGGGTAGCTGTCTCTAAGGTGCAGGGTTGAGTACCAGGTGGTAGCCAACTAGTAACAGTGACAAAATTTCAGGGCAGGGTACTGGGCGGAGGCCTGCTAGTGGTGACTATTTAACAGTCTGATGGCCTGGAGATAGAAGCTGTTATTCAGTCTCTCGGTCCCAGCTTTGATGCACCTATACTGTCTCCACCTTCTAGATGGTAGCATGGTGAACAGGTCGTGGCTCCGGTCTTCCTTTGACACTGGATGCTGTAGATGTCCTTGAGGGCAGACTGTCTGGCCCCAGTGATGTGTTGGGCTGACCACACCACGCTCTGGAGAGCCCTGCAGTGGCGGACGATAATAAAGCCCGACAGGATGCTCTCAATGGTACATCTGTAGAAGTTTGTGAAGYTTCTATGGGCCAAGACAAATTTCTTCAGCCTCCTGAGGGAGTTTTCACGTCATCACGCAACAGATGTCGTCAGTGCGTGCAACAGAACAGTGTCTTACCTACACTCAGTTTGTGGTTTTTATTAAATAGTTTTCATTAAATAGTTTTTAATCATAGCTAAAGTATGTATTACTACTGATTCCACGACAAGTTCAGCCCACGACAAGTTCAGGCTGGGACCGCAAGTTTGGGTCTCGGATTCCTGTTAAGTAGCAGTTAGCTGCTAGCCATSATGAAAACGGTGCAGGTTAACYCTAGCAGTGTTAGCCCACCAGTGTTTTAATCCACGGCTGGGCACAAATCCTTCCGGTGTGAGCTGATTTCCACACAATCACAAGATGAAGATAATGTGGAAATGGGAAATGGACAGGGATTTGTCTGCCCTAAATGCTCCCCTATCAAGCATCTTAAGGAAGAGATCCTCTGGTGTTTAGCTTGGCTGTGAGAAAAGGATAAACTGCTTTCTAAGAACACCAACCTTGCTGTAACCCAGGCAAAACAAATCTCAGTTTTAAATGCCTCCTATAGCAAAGCTGGCGATGAGTCGGGCGGCGTTGATCTGTCCCAATTTAACAGGACAGATCAAAACGATCCATGGGAGACTGGATACTCGCAKGGTATAGGAGATCGGGGAGGCAGTCTGGACACCCTTCATCTATCCGAGAAGATCCAATTCAGCCATCAAACAGCTTTGCTTCCGCTTGAGACGGACCTAGCAGCTTCGGGAGTCAGCGCGGATCCTGGGTTTATACCAACAGAAGGCGGCCACCCAGTGGCACCCTCCCCCACGGCCACCACATCATCACCACCATCATGACCACCATCATTATGGGCAGATTGATGGTGAGAGATTTTGGCCTGCCTACGGTCTGTTGACCGACCAAGGTCCACAGTCACCCAGGAGCCAGTGTCCATGACATGAACTCCCTCCTGCCCAAGGTTCTGACCAACCACCATCGTCACTCACATAAGTTTTAACGACCTTCGTTTTAAGCGATCTGAGGAACTGCAAAATGTTTCTAACACCCTCGCTAGCACAGGGAAGAGAATAATTATCTCTGGCCCCATCTCGTGCTACCAAAGGGGTTAGGAACGTTTCAGCCGACTCTTTGCCCTTAACAATTCCCTGAATAAACTTTGCAACGACAGGAATGTTCATTTTTGTGAAAACTTTTAAAAGAGACAGGATTCACCCTAACCGCAGCGGTTCCAGAATTATTTCCAGCAACATCGCAAACTGTTTTAGAGAAACGCAAACTGCTCCAGTTCTCCATGTCAGAATAAGCAACAGAGGACTTGGAAACCATATCAACTCCTATATAAATGGCACTATTGTTATTGTGAGGAACCTAATTTATGTTCCTTTAACTCAGCCTTCAAGTGAGTTTATACAAACTGTCATCTCCTACCATTCTGATAGATTGGAGACTGTCAGAAAACGTGGTTGTAACGTTAATAATTTGGTTGTTATTCCATTGGWTACCTCGAGGCAGATGACCCAGGGACAGTGGCCCACACTCATTGAAAATGGCACTTTTAAATGTTAGAGCAATCACCAGTAAAACCGTTTCATGCTTGATTGCATGTTTCTCACTGAAGCATGGCTGTCTTCAGGATATAGTGCCGCTCTTATTGAAGCCTCCCCCCGGACTACAGCTTTTCATACTCTATCAGAAAAGAGAAAAAGGGTGGGGGGACAGCCTCTATTTCTACTAATGCTCTCAGCAGTAAGGACATTTCATTTGGCGACTTTGGGTCTTTTGAGCATCATGCTATTCTGTTTAAACGTCAGCCACCAGTGTTGGCCATAACCCTGTATTGGCAGGCCACCAGAGCACTGACCTACTTTCTTTACTGATTACTCTGAACTYTTGTCTATTGTRCTTAAATTATGAACTATGATAAAATCATTGTGTTGGGTGATTTTAATATTCATGTTGCCAAAGAGACTGACTCCAAGGCCATTGAATTTATGAKTCTTTTGGAGTTCTTTATCCAACATGTTACTGAGCCCACCCATAACCATGGCCATCCTCTGGACCTGGTTATTACCAAGGGYCTTTCTATTGCCATATCCTCTGTTGTTGATGTTGCTTTATCTGATCACCACTATGTATTTTTTTAATATCCTGTTGCCCATAGCACAGGGTAATACTGAACGCATTATTAAGAAACACTATCAGAACTTATTGAGTGTATGAACAATTCTCCATCACCTATTCTGCCTTCCTCTTGTGATGATTTAGTTGATAACTTTAATAGCAAATCAAGGGCAACCATTGATGCCATAGCTCCAGTAAAGTTGAAAGAAGGCCACATCCAAATGGAGAACCCCTTGGATGAGTGAGGAAACMAATAAATAAYAGAGAAATTGCAGAAAGGCAGAGCGGAAGTGGAGAAAGTCAAAGTTGTAGGTCCATTATGATATTCTGAGAGAGAAACMTGGCATATATACCAAGGCAAATTTTACTAATAATCACTAATAATCAGAATAATCTGAGAGTGCTCTTCTCGACCATTGATGCCTTATAAATCCTACCACTGCAAACTTATGTGAACTTGTAAATGTGATGCGTTTGCGGCATATTTCAGAGATAAGATAACAAACATTAGGGTGGGTATCAGTCAAGCWAGACCTGATGAGACGTTTGATGATATGTCCCCTAGTTTACCACGCAAAGGCACAATGGATTTAATATAAACTGAYCAATACCGGAACCAAAATTGAACCTTGTGGAATGCCCATGTGAAATGTATTTTCTCTGAGTTATGTTCACCAAGGCTGTTAAAAAAAACTCTTGACCGGTTAAATAGGTCCTAAACCACCTCTCCAGTCTGTCCAGAAAGACATCATGGTCAACAGTGTCAAATGCATCACTTAAATCCAATAGTAGAAGGACAGAGAGCTGTTTGGCATCTGTTTGGCATTTCTAAGATCATGTATTGCTTTAACTAAGGCTATCTCTGTGCTGTGTTGGGCACGAAAACCAGATTGTAATTCTTCAAAAATACAGTTCCCTAACATTTTTGGGGTCTGTGAGCAAATGTTTGGTCTTGTGAGTGGAAACTTGTACATTGTGAGAATTTTGAACTTCCGGTGCACGTTTACAGTGAACATTGAGGCTGTACCCTTACAGTTTTAGACAGCAGCCAATAGCATATTGTGGCTATTTTGAGCAAAAAGTAGGCCTACCAACAGAACCAATGGAGCAAATCCCATAACATTTTCACATGGAAATAGCTTTTGATTTCTATGATATAGCCTACAGTAACCTACAGTATTTGTGGTGTTCAATGCAGGCCTACATTGCACYTCTTTACATAATGAAGGGCTTGACATGAATTAATTATTTTGTACCTGGTCTGTAACACRATGGGCCAAATACTGTAGGTTTTGTTACAATTACAATTACATTGTATTGTGTTGTATGATGCAAGAAACCACTTTACAAAATGAAATTAATTATTATTACCATACAGATAATTAGACAACGTAGGCTACCCTCTACCTATTGGCTTATTTGCATATTCAAGCCTGTCTCAAAATACAACACTGACCCTTTAATTAAGACATAAGCTATTTTTATCTTTTATTTTTATTTATTTTTAATTTCACTTTTATTTAGCCAGGTAGGCTAGTTGAGAACAAGTTCTCATTTACAACTGCGACCTGGCCAAGAATAAACGCAAAGCAGTTCGACATATTAACAACACAGAGTTACACATGGAATAAAACATACAGTCAATAATACAGTAGAAAAAAAAGATGATATACAGTGATATACAGTGTGTGCAAATGAGGCGAAGTAATTTTATTTACCTGAACTGGCTTTTCAAAGACAGCTTGAAATTTTGCCTACATGTGGTGTGCTCTTGTAGGAGCAAGTACCTCCCAATTGCTGACCTAAACTCATCTACAGTGAGGGTATTTGATCCCCTGCTGATTTTGTACCTTTGCCCACTGACAAAGAAATGATCAGTCTATAATTTTAATGGTAGGTTTATTTGAACAGTGAAAGACAGAATAACAACAACAAAAATCCAGAAAAACGCATGTCAAAAATGTTATAAATTGATTTGCATTTTAATGAGGGAAGTAAGTATTTGACCCCTCTGCAAAACATGACTTAGTACTTGGCGGCAAAACCCTTGTTGGCAATCACAGAGGTCAGACGTTTCTTGTAGTTGGCCACCAGGTTTGCACACATCTCAGGAGGGATTTTGTCCCACTCCTCTTTGCAGATCTTCTCCAAGTCATTAAGGTTTCGAGGCTGACGTTTGGTAACTCGAACCTTRAGCTTCCTCCACAGATTTTCTATGGGATTAAGGTCTGGAGACTGGCTAGGCCACTCCAGGACCTTAATGTGCTTCTTCGACAACATACGGTGATCGCCACAAATAGTCATATTAAACATTCCTGAAAATACAAGTGTCTCACATGCTTCAAAAGCTTAGAATCTTGCTAATCCAACTGCGTTGTCAGATTTGAAAAAGGATTTACTGCGAAAGAATACGATGCGATTATCTGAGCAGAGTCCCATACCAAAATACTTTTTCAACCAGCACAGGCGTAACAAAATCACAGATTGCAATGAAATAGATTGTTTACCTTTGAAGATCTTGCTCTGTTTGCAATCCCAGGCTCATTGTTACACAATGAATGGTCTTTTGTTCGGTTAAATCCATTTTTATAGCCTAACACGAAACATTTTGTGAACGCTTATCTCGTTGAATTTCGTGTCATTCAATTTTTMARMAAACATTCGACGTAAATACACAGACTAAACCTGACTTTATCCAGTCATGTTTGGTTTCCTTGCAATCAACTGTTTGTTTGTAACACAACCAAACTTGATGGGTCAATTCGCGGATGTATTGACCCAAAGAAACCGATTGGAAGACAACAAGTAACTCTTGAGGGCTATATAAATTGATTTGATAGAGGACTGAGGGTCTTCTTAATATTGAAAGTGTGTAAATAGTTACCCATGTTATTTTGTAAATGTATATATATTTTTTTCAATCTTTTTTTTCTCCATTTTTTGGGGGGGTGTGTTAGAATACCATTTTGGTATTTTGTATATAGTTATTTGTTTCAAAATGTATACCTTCACCAATTTGGCCACTTGGGTACATTTGGGCTACTTGTGTGGGACACCTGGGTGACTTCATGATAAATGTCATGTAGCACACTCATTTTGGAAGTTATCATTCTGAAACTTTGCACAAGTACTGTTGCCCTCTTATGTTTTTCACTGAAATTGTCCCCATATTCATATCTGAATGTTTGTTTTATCTTGTTCATTTTAAAGATGATGATACAACAATTAAAAAGAAAAAACATATGTTTTTTTTATTGTATTATCTAAACCAAATCTATTGTGTTATATTCTCCTACATTCAATTCACATTTACACAAATTTCAGAGTGTTTTCTTTCAAATGGTACCAAGAATATGCATATCCTTGCTCCTGGGCCTGAACTAGAGGCAGTTAGATTTGGGTATGTCTTCAGGAGGAAATTGAAAGAAAGGGGGGGGGGGTAGCTGTAAGAGGTTTTAAGACACTGATGCCCTTTGCAACCACGTACCAATGTGAGAGTGGATTCTCAGCCCTCACTAGCATGAAAGCTAAATACAGGCACAGACTGTGTGTGTGGAAAGTGATTTAGTACAACCCAACATTGCGGAGTATCCAACACAACCCAACATTGCAGAGTTATGTGCATATTTTCAAGCACACCCTTCTCACCCTAACCTGTGGTGAGTTATTCACAATTTTCGATGAACAAATACGTTTTTACATGTAAGGTAGTTAAATAAAGAGCAAAATTATTGATTATTATTGTATTTTTATTTGTGCCCTGGTCCTACAAGCCGGGTTGTGACAAAAACTCACACTCATTCTTATGTTTAATAAATGTATCATATGAGGTGTGTGTGGCCGGCTTACAATGATGGCAAAGAAACTGACCCTGGTGCTAGAGGGGGTACAAAGCTGGAGGTTGAATGTTTGAAGGGGTACGAGACTATAAAAAGTTTGGGAACAACTGATCTAGTGCAAACTAAAGGGGTGACCTCATTGATGTTCAAACTCTTGTGTCTTTACACAGCCTGGCATTTCATCTGCGCAGCAATCCTGGAGGAGGTGCACGGTCGTGCACGCGCGCAGTATTAGAGGGAACATTGTTTGGCACTTAAACAATATTTTAGGTGTTTGAAAACCAATTTCTCTAGAATTTTGCTTAAGAATGGAAGGTTGGAGAATGCTAAGAGCGGAAGAATCTAGATTACTTTTCTTCATTATAGTAGTTCAGTGGGTAAAGTGCCTGTGATTAACAATAGCTTGCACTTCTTCAGAAATGTAATTAAAAACTGTTTTGAAAAAGGTAGTGGGTGTAGGATCAAGAAGACCGGGAGAATGCTTAAGTTGTGATATCACTTTCCTGAGCATATCTGTGTCAACCAGGGAAAATACTGTATGTTATACCTTGGCAGCGTTATCAGAAGGCATTGATTTTTTTACTGCTATGCAGACTATACACAACTCTACATTTCTGTGTCAACAGAGGATTTTAGCTCCACAGATAAATTATTAAGACTGTATTAGTGATCTATACACTATATATACAAAAGTATTTCAGCCACACCCYTTTTTAGGTTGCCATTTTCCATGTTGGTTTTGTGGGTAGTTGTTTTCTGTTTTSTGTTGCTGCACCTTACAGGASTGGTTCGTTTCACTCTCTTTGTTATTTTGTTTAGTGTTTCTGTTCTAATAAAAATAACATGYACACTTGCCATGCTGCGCTTTGATCCGATGACTACTCTTCATCCGAAGACGAATATCATTACATATAAAACTGTACAACATATAACATTATTACARTACTACATATCTACAATACCAAATGTTTGATACCYCCATACAACAATATCACAATGCATTTGTATGCATTCGTATGCATGCTACTCTATACCRTTGTGTGTGTCTCTTCACAGTCCCCATTGTTCCATYAAGTGTATTTTTACCWATTTTTTTTATCTGATTCTACTGCTTTCATCAGTTACCTGATGTGGAATAGAGATCCATYTAGTCATGGCTCTATGTTGTACTCTGCGCCTCCCAGAGTCCGTTCTGGACTTTGAAGAGACKTCTGGTGGCATGTCTTGTGGGGTATGCATGGGWGTCRGAGCTGTGTGCAAGTATTTTAAACAGACAGCTCGGTACAGTCAGTTTGCCAACACCTCATACAAAAATAAGTAGTGATGAAGTCAATCTCTCTTCCACTTTGAGCCATGAGAGATTGACATGCATGTCATTAATGTTAGCTCTCAGTGTACTTTTAAGGGCCASCCATGCTGCCCTGTTTTGTGCCAAKTGCAATTTTCCCAAGTCCCTACTGAACGATAGTATAGGTGTGACATAACTAGGGCCTGTAGGATTTGCCTTGTTGATAGTGTTGTTAAGAAGGCAGAGCAGCGCTTTATCATGGACAGACTTCTCCCCATTTTAGCTACTGTTACTATAGCAGTAGCTACTGTAGCTACTGTMGTATCAATATGTTTTGACCATGACAGTTTACAATCCAGGGTTAGGCCAAGCAGTTTAGTCACCTCAACRTGCTCAATTTCCACATTATTCATTARGAGATGTAGATGAGGTTTAGGGTTTAGTGAATKATTTGTCACAAATACAATGCTTTTAGTTTTGGAAATATTTAGGACTAACTTATTCCTTGCTACCCATTCCGAAACTAACTGCAGCTRTTTGTTAAGTGTTGCAGTCATTTCAGTTGKTGTAGTACCTGACGTGTAAAATATTGAGTCATCCACATACACRACCGGTCAAAGGTTTTAGAACACCTACTCATTCCAGGGTTTTTCTTTATCTTTACTATTTTCTAAATTGTTGAATAATAGTGCAGACATCAACACTATGAAATAACACATGGAATCATGTAGTAACCAAAAAAGTGTTAAATTAATGAAAATATTTGATATTTGAGATTCTTCAAATATCCACCCTTTGCCTTGATGACATCATTGCACACTGTTGGCAATCTGTCAACCTTGAATGCTTTCCCAACAGTCTTGAAGGAGTTRCCACATACACTACCGTTCAAAAGTTTGGGGTCACTTAGAAATGTCCTTGTTTTTAAAAGAAAAGCAATTTTTTTGTCCAATAAAATAACATCAAATTGATCATAAATGTAGTGTTGTCACGTTCCGATCATAGTTCTTGTGTGTTTTACTTGTTTTAGTGTTGGTCAGGACGTGAGCTGGGTGGGCATTCTATGTTGTGTGTCTAGTTTGTCTGTTTCTATGTTTGGCCTAATATGGTTCTCAATCAGAGGCAGGTGTTTTGTGTTGTCTCTGATTGGGAATCATATTTAGGTGGCTTGTTTTGTGTTGGGGTTTGTGGGTGGTTGTCTTCTGTCTTTGTGTTCTGCACCAGATAGGACTGTCTCGGTTTTCACGTTTGTTATTTTGTATTTTGTATAGTGTTCACGTTATCGTCTCTTTGTTTATTAAACATGTTGAACACTAGCCGCGCTGCATTTTGGTCCTCTCCTTCACCAACGGAAGAAAACCGTTACAAGTGTAGACATTGTTAATGTTGTAAATGACTATTGTAACTGGAAATGGCAGTTTTTTTTTATGGGAATATCTACATACAGTAGGTGTACAGAGGCCCATTACCAGCAACCATCACTCCTGTGTTCCAATGGCACGTTGTGTTAGCCTTTTAAAATGGTGAACTTGGATTAGCTAATTGATCATTAGAAAACCCTTTTGCAATTATGTTAGCACAGCTGAAAACTGTTGTYCTGATTAAAGAAGCAATACAACTGGCCTTCTTTAGACTAGTTYAGTATCTGGAGCATCAGCATTTGTGGGTTCGATTACAGGCTCAAAATGGTCAGAAACAACTTTCTTCTGAAACTCAAAGGCTATTCCATGCGAGAAATTGCCAAGAAACTGAAGATCTCGTACAACGCTGTGTACTACTCCCTTCACAGAACAGCGCAAACTGGCTCAAACCAGAATAGAAAGAGGAGTGGGAGGCCCCGGTGCATAACTGGGGCCTTTTATAACCCAACACTGATCTTTACTTCTCCACAACTTTGTCCCTGATGTGTTTGGAGAGCTCCTTGATCTTCATGGTGCCGCTTGCTTGGTGGTGCCCCGAGCTTAGTGGTGTTGCAGACTCTGGAGCCTTTTAGAACAGGTATACTGAGATTATGTATACAGGTAAACTGACATCATCATATACTGATCATATACTCATCATATACATCATATATCCTTCCTGTTTGGCCCTGTCCGGGGGTATCATCGGATGGGGCCACAGTGTCTCCTGACCCCTCCTGTCTCAGCCTCCAGTATTTATGCTGCAGTAGTTTGTGTCGGGGGGCTAGGGTCAGTTGGTTATACCTGGAGTACCTCTCCTATCTTATCCAGTGTCCTGTGTGAATTTAAGTATGCTCTCTCTAATTCTCTCGTTCTCTCTTTCTTTCTCTCTCTCGGAGAACCTGAGCCCTAGGACCATACGTCACGGCAAACCGGGCATGATGACTCCTTGCTGTCCCCAGTCCACCTGGCCTTGTTGCTGTTCCAGTTTCAACTGTTCTGCCTGCTGTTATGAACCCCTACCTGTTCAACTCTTAATGATCGGCTATGAAAAGCCAACTGACTTTTATTCCTGATTATTATTTGACCATGCTTGTCATTTATGAACATTTGAAAATATTGGCTCTCTCTAATTCTCTCCTTCTCTCTTTCTTTCTCTCTCTCGGAGGACCGGAGCCCTAGGACCATACGTCAGGACTACCGGGCATGATGACTCCTTGCTGTCCCCAGTCCGCCTGGCCCTGCTGCTATTCCAGTTTCAACTGTTCTGCCTGCGGTTATGGAACCCCTACCTGTCCCAGACCTGCTGTTTTCAATTCTTAATGATCGGCTATGAAAAGCCAACTGACATTTATTCCTGATTATTATTTGACCATGCTTGTCATTTATGAACATTTTGAAAATCTTGGCTCTCTCTAATTCTCTCCTTCTCTCTCTCTTTCTCTCTCTCGGAGGACCTGGGACCGTGCGTCGGGCTGCCGGGCGTGATGGCTCCTTGCTGTCCCCAGTCCACCTGGCCTTGCTGCTATCCAGTTTCAGCTGTTCTGCCTGCGGTTATGGAACCGCACCCTGTCCCGGACCTGCTATTTTCAACTCTTGATGATCGGCTATGAAAGCCAACTGAAAATTATTCATGATTATTATTTGACCATGCTTGTCACTTATGAACCTTTTGAACATCTTGGCATAGTTCTGTTATAATCTCCACCCAGCACAGCCAGAAGAGGACTGGCCACCCTCATAGCCTGGTTCCTCTCTAGGTTTCTTCCTAGGTTTTGGCCTTTCTAGGGAGTTTTTCCTAGCCACCGTGCTTCTACACCTGCATTGCTTGCTGTTTGGGGTTTTAGGCTGGGTGTCTGTACAGCACTTCGAGATATCAGCTGATGTACGAAGGCTATATAAAATAAACTTGATTTGATACTGAGATCATGTGACTGATCATGTGACACTTAGATTGCACACAGGGTGGATTTATTTAGCTAATACTGTGACTTCTGAAGGTAATTGGTTGCACCAGATCTTATTTAGGGGCTTCAACCACTTTCTGTTTTTATTATTCAAATTGTTAGAAAAAAGTGATTTTTTCATTTCACTTCACCAATTTGGACTATTTTGTGCATGTGTGTTACATGAAATCCAAATAAAAATCTATTTAAATTAGATGTTGTAATGCACCAAAATAAGAAAAACGCTACAGGGGATGAATACTTTTGCAAGGCACTGTATTCCATAAAAAATCTGCCTTTTCCAGCTACAATAGTCATTTACATCATTAACATGTCTACACTGTATTTCTGATCAATTTMATGTTATTTTAATGGCCGTAAAATTAGATTTTCTTTCAAAAACAAGGACATTTCTGAGTGACCCCAAACTTTTGAACGGTAMTGTATCTSACCATGCAGACTGCAGGAGAAGAAACTGCGTGGTCGAACAACACTGCTGTTTCCTTGAGTGACAGCAGACTGGGCTTCGTGTCGGAAGCGGCCTGGCAGCAGGAGGAGTGGAAGAAAGACGACTGAAGATCTTCATATGCACATGTACCCCCCTAAGAGGCAGGCTGGAGAAGAGCTGTGTGTGTGTGTGTGTGTTTGTGCCGATCTAATTTACTTTGTGTGTGTTTGCACGTTCATGTGTCTGTTTGTTTGTTGTCATGGATACAGCTGTCTTACACAGAGGGGGATATGAGGGGTATAAGTGGTAGTATGCAAGTGTTGAATACAGAGAAGGAGACAGTTTAATCGTTTTCAATTGAAATCTGTGACTTGCCTGTAACAAGCATTTCCATCTGGAGAACTATGAATTCTTTCTCTGGTTGTATGTCTTTCAATCTCTCTRTATCTCTCCCTCAAAAAATTATGAGAATTCCCTCCCAAATGATCACTCAGACTACAGTACAGCAGGCCATAATTGCATTCCCAGAACCTTCCCATTTGTCACACCTGCTCCCGCTCTTCCCCCCTGGCGCTCCAGGACGCCAGGCTCCCCAGCATTGCTCACTCCTGCCATCATCATTACGCACACCTGCCTTCCCCCCTCACCTGGTGGACTCAATCACCTCTGTCATTACCTTCCCTATTTCTGTCTAGTTACTCGCTCTGTTCCCGGCTTCTGCATTAATGTTCATACGTCCTTGTATACCTGTGTGCTGACACTGTTTCTGTCCAGTTACAGGTCTGTTCCTATTAAATGTTTGACTCCCCGTACCTGCTTCTCATCCCCAGCGTCGGTCCTTCCAACATTGTTCTAGGAGGCTCCTCTCCCAGTATCTGACACACAGAGCTAGAAGACCAGACGATGACTGTACAGAAGGCTATGCACATGAGATATGAGAAACCAACCACTCGAAGCATCAGGGCTAATCCACAAAGGTTTAAGATGACAAAAGATGATGCCATGCAGCCATAAGTATCTACCATGATACTGTACTTAAAACCTGGGAAAAATCTACAGTACAAAACACATATGTTCAAAAACCAAGCACCGGTTTGGGCACTTACGGCATACAGTGCCTTGTTCATTGGGTCAGGACTTTAGGTACTGAGAGTGAATGGGAACTAAGTGTCTTTATATATAACGGGAAGAGAGAGAGAGAATATATGGTGCTGTTTGAAATGTAATGCCCCACTCCTTGAATAGCAGCACGTTGGATCTAAAGCCCAGTGTGTCCTTCCTCTCTCTGCCTGTGCGTTTTAGTGCTGAGGTGAGCATAATGGCTCTTGTGGGAAGAAAGATTTCACACTGGGACTCACACACAGTCCTTCGTAACACACTCATTACTCCAGGGGTGCAGTTTAGCCTCGCAGATAGCTATTCATTACCATAGGTGTTGGTCCATTTGGGATTTTAGTGTGCGTGTGTATGTGCATGAGAGAGAGAGAGAGAAAGGAAGAGAGAGACAGATATTCAATCATAAATCAGCCATGTGGTGTTGTGCCAATTATTATTATTTTTTGACATATTATTAACTGATGGAATTTCCTGATATCCCCTGGGCCTATTGAACAACTTTAACCCTTTGACGCGTGCGATCACATATTTGTGATCATTGTTGAGGGGTCCCTGCAGCGTACCATCGTAAATATGTGATTGGAAGAGTAGCAACAGAACGTATGACGCAACAAACGTGTCTAACAGCATTCTTGTCTGAAAAGCACCTAAACAAAGTTTTGTACTGATGGGAAATAAAGGTCTTCACGACTTTATTCCTCAATTTAATATTTTATTGTAAAAGATAAATGCGAACTTCATCATCCAAGCATCACACTCATCATCCAAGCATCACTGTCACGACTTCCACCGAAGTCGGTTCCTCTCCTTGCCCGGGCGGTGTTCGGCGGTCGGCGTCACCGGTCTTCTAGCCATCGTCGTTCCTCTTTTCATTTTCCATTTGTTTAGTCTTGTTTTCCTACACACCTGGTTTTCATTTCCCTCATTAAGTGTTGTGTATTTAACCCTCTGTTCCCCCCATGTCTTTGTGTGGAATTGTTTGTTGTAAGTGCTTGTGCACATGTTTACTGGTGCGCGTCAGGTTTTGTATCCTTTGTTTGTTATTTCTTTATGCCATTGGTTTTGCAATTAAACTGCTCCGGCTATTACCTAGTTCTCCTCTCCTGCGTCTGACTTTCCTGCCACCAGTTACGCACCCTTTACAATCACATTCACAGCGAAACTCATTCCATAAACCAGTCTAAATAATAGGTTGCGCTGACAAAAAAACGAAACATAAGTTAGCGACCTAACAGCTAGACTTACAATGTACCACATCTCTGGTAAGCACTGTAATATTGGGATAAATGTAATATTGTTTAGAAAAGCTAACAGCAGCTAACATCTTTATGATGGCAYCCATGTTTGTTTATGTTTGACAAGCGAAAACTTCCTAATCCCAGACTGCCATTCACTATAAAACGCATGTAAACAAAGTCAAAGTCAAAGATGGCTGTGCCCATTGCCTGAAAAATATGAACATAGTTTGGCTGCTTTTCAGCATATMGCAAATCTTTGATGTACTTGTTACAGTGTATACAAGAACCGGAGCAAATTACATGACAAGCCGTTTACAGTTTTTGACAAATCACAAAGCAAATGAAATMTTATCACCTCACAGATCACCAGCCAAATAGAAGCCTACTGCCTAGCCTAACCATCATGTGAAAGCTAAACAGGGTTGCCAGATTTAGGTGAAACCATCACTTCACCTCATTTRGTTGTAACATCTTTGGTCTGACAGACATTTATGTGACAACCAGAATGCATTGTATGATGTCAGCAAACATGGTGCCAGACATAGCTGGTATTTAGCTCAGCATTAGCTCATAATAATCAGTACAACCTTCCAAAAAGTATTTTYCAAACATTATATGTGCCCATTACAGTCTTTACAAGAACTGGAATGCATGATTTGTCACCAGAACTTAAAAACGTGAATAAAACAGTAAATGCATTATGCTCCATACATACTTTGATAGGAATGTACACATGTCCAAAGTTGTTATTAGCAAGGAAAACAACAATGAAGGCAATGGGGGCACCAGCCGGAAAATGTGCCAGGGGAAAATATTTGTTCTGTTCTGACTGTAGATTTGCAAATGTCTGCATACTTGATCCGGGGAAACACTGGGGAAGTGCTTGGGCTCTTSTCGAAGAGAGAAGTTTGTCCGGCTCAGTGAAGCCTCAAACATGAATTGTCRGCAACAGTGAAATGGGCTACTTCTATGTGAATGAATGCAGAGGTGGAACACACCTAAAWTCAAACTGATGTTAGAAAATAAAACTTGTTACAGAAATATTTGAAATTGACAAGTTGAAACATAGCCTATAGATAATTAGCAGGCACTGTGCCTTGGTTTGAGGGCAGCGCAGGTTAACTGTCCTGTTGCGTAATAATCACATTTTGGGACAGTGAGTGCATTCTGATATTACGGCCATAAAAAAAACYTATTCTGGGGTGACCGTTAGAGATATTTGGAATTCACACGTGAAAATGTTAAAGGCGTCAACTACCACAGCAGTTTGCCTACGTGGCACCATCATCTGCCTTGGCATGACATAACTCACAAGTCGAGGGTGGCCATGACGACCAAGTGGCCACACTACCTAAAGAGTCAACATGAACTGCCCTCGTCTATTTTCCACTTCACAGAAACCGGCTCCAAAATGACTCTCAACGAGTCAACTACAAAGCAGGAACACTTTGAGCAAAACTCTCAGTAGTTCTGCTTGGCAAGCACGCAAGAACAGGCAGTGAATGTTCAAATAGGACTCAGAGACATACAGTGTATGACTGCCCACCATATTTCCTTTATTGGGTTACTGGTTACACCCTCATACTATTAAATTAAAAACACATTTACCCCACCTGAAACCTGCTGTACCTAATTATAGTTATTTATCTACACATCGGAAATCAGAACCTACTTGATCTTCTCCCAGCTGTATACCTGATTGTTCTTGACACACCTCTCCCTGGTCTTTGTTTGTCTCTCTCCTCTCACCGTAGCTGTGATTGTGAATTGACGGAAACGGAGAGCACCAAAACACAGCATTAGTGAAAGGACATGTGGCTCCATCAGCCTGCAGTCAAACAATGGGGGCKTCTCACTGTGTTTAAGTTCCACTTCCTTACCACACAGACATGGGGGCTTACAGATGAGAGAGAGACTGTARTATGGTGGAGGACAGGGTAGCTATTTGATTGAATAAAATTCAGGCAGTTACAAATTATAAGGAAAATTGACCAAATTGTTTTTGTTGCATAAAATATCATGGACCGGTAACTAAGAGTCAGAATGCAGGAAATTGCTAAATGGACACACGTTGTGATAATTTCGTTGGCTGAGCACTTTTTAAAGGTGGTCCTKTGTAGTTCAATCGGAYCATGGCGCTTGCAATGCCAGGATAGTATGTTCAATTCCTGGGACCACCTGTACGTAAAATGTGTATGCATGTAGTTTTGGATAAAAGCGTCTGCTAAATGGCATATATTATTATTATATTATTATATACTGTATTATAATATTTATTAACCCACAGTATTCTCTATAGATATCTACTGTATCTTCCACGCAGTTGCCAAGGAAACGCCAGCAGTTGCCAACAGTCGTTTAAAATTCCAAAATGAGACAGTTGAATCTCTACGGAAATTCCAGAGGTGGAATATTTTTCAACAAAGCGCCATGCACCAGAAACACAAAACAGTCAACGCACAGTTAGCCTATTTATTTTCCATAACACCTCAATTCCCAAAACCAGCCATTAACCAATTATCATACAGCATGGCAACCTGACATAACATGCATTTTGTGAGGAGAGGAAAATGAAATGTGGAAGCAGAACTAAGCCTTAACACTTAGTGCTTTATGTTTTTTATATAGCAGTCTTCTGGTCTTGTTCATCATCTCTTTATGTTTGTTCTCCTGTCTCTACAAGCACTTGGCGAGAGGCTGAGTTTGTTTATTCCGTCARTTTATTATCAGACCAAATTGGTGTTG
Organism: Salvelinus sp. IW2-2015; assembly: GCF_002910315.2. Lineage (NCBI taxonomy): Eukaryota > Metazoa > Chordata > Actinopteri > Salmoniformes > Salmonidae > Salvelinus > Salvelinus sp. IW2-2015. The sequence continues at coordinate 30,420,467 of NC_036868.1, read as the reverse complement.
CGGGAGACCAGAGCAATTTTCAGCCCAGACATGTTAATTAGACACTATATGCTGCTCAGCCAGAGAGGGGAAATATAAATACTTTTTGTACAATACAACCCCTTTTATGACTCCTGCATATCAATGGTTATGGGGCAACAGATGGCTATTTGGTGATGATGGCGGGGGTGGTTTGGGGCTGCTAGCAGCCTGAGTTTACCTTGGCTACACATCCACATCYCTCCGGCCAACTGACATTTAATCTCTTTGATAAGTCTGGATTTGCCTCCCTCCCGACGATCTCTAGAATGCAAACACATTTTGACCAGTCTGATTGGTCCCAGAAACCGATGGGTTCAGCCAGAGCTGGCCTACATAATGACGTTAACAACTCTGATACTCTGATTAGCTAGATTTGTTAGAGACKATCCAATCCGTGAGGAATTTGTTATGTACAACACKCCTTATTTTGAAGTCACACAAACGACWTCTTGGATGGAAGTTTCAGACCGAATGTATGTGTTGTTTGATAGAGTTGCGGAATTAAATTCAGAGTGAGTCGTCAGGCAAAGCCTGAGCTTGGTTAAATATTTAACCAATYGCTACCTGGACTATCTGCGTTGACCCTTTTTTCATTAACTATTTTGACTGATCACATYAGCTGRAGTTACTGTTTATTATCTATCCTGTTGCCTAGTCACTTTATCCCTACCAATATGTACATATCTACCTCAATTACATTGTACCCCTGCACATTGACTCGGTACTGCTACCCTAGCCAAGTTATCATTACTTATTCCTTGTGTTATTATTTTTCAAATATTTTTTCTATTTTTTTCTCTCTACATGGTTGGGAAGGGCCCATAAGTAAGCATTCCACTGTTAGTCTGCTCTCTTGTGGAACGATGAGMTGTGCCTTTTAGCTGCCTTGCTTGTCATGCAAACCATCTAGAGGTTGCTAGCTACTTAGACACAGCTTCCTGCATTAATGCTTTGCATAGATTTATCTGCCGAAGAGGCCCCGTGCCTAGTATCAAGACTGATAATGGCACAAACGTTGTGGGTGCACAAAGGGAGCTAGCAGGGGCCCTAAAAGAACTGGATCACAAGAAGATTCAGAACACATTACGGAACGTTGGCGTAAAATGGTCATTCAATCCTCCCTCAGGAGCCCACCATGMAGGAGTATGGGAAATGCCGATTCGGGCTAGTGAAGAAGATTTAGCATCATCCTCAAAGAACGAGCACTGGATGACGAGGCGTTGCAAACAGCTCTGTGCGAGGTCGAGGCAATCATAAATGACAGGCCATTAACAACGGTGACCAACGACCCCAACAACCTTGAGCCTCTCAATTCTAACCACCTGCTTCTACTGAGGGCCTGTCAAAAAACCTGTCATGCCCCTCGGGCTATTCCAGKGAGGAGACCTGTACTCCRGGACAAGGTGGAGGCAAGTGCAGTACATTGCCGACCTCTTCTGGAAGAGGTGGGTTAGGGACTATCTSCCATTGATGCAGGAAAGGAGCAAGGGGAATAACCCTAGGAGAAATTTCACTCCTGGAGACCTGGTCATCATCATGGATGAGACAGCTCCAAGAAACTCATGGTTATTGGGACGTGTGGTGAAGGCCCTGCCAAGGACTAAAGGCCTAGTCCGGAGCGTCTTAGTTAGGACAAAGACTAACATTTTAGCCAGGCACATCACCAAGCTCTGTCTGCTCATTGAGGCAGACTAAGCCTATGAAAAAAGCCTGATGTTGAGCTCCAACCTCCATCTTTAAGTGACATGCAACCCAAGATGTCGAGCTCATGAACTATGGATTTTTCACCGACACGCACCCACATACAACCATACATCTAGGTCGATATAGGACCTTAGACAATTATGAATTACGATTACACTCTGATGCAGTATAAMTTTTGTTGTTATGGGCTCTACTTTAAATATTTTAGGTAATTGATTATGCATTTTACAATTAGGGGCCGGAATGTCAGAGCCAAATAACCAATTTGTATATAATAACCAGAGCATTATTAGTTTAATTATTAGTGTGAAGCCATTATTGGAGATGAATACCCCCCTTGCAGCCGGTGCGGTGGCTACGGGAGGAGGAAAGGTAATTTGAGGGAGGAAGTCGGGCCTACGAGGAGTCTTGGTTTGACCGCACTTGCTCGCACTTACTCACATGATATCTTGAATTTACTGCACGGACAATAGCCTTCATTTATTGCACTTATAAGTTATTAGAATTAGAGGAATTATAAGGAACATTTTCATTTTCCATCTTCTATATTAGAAAGTCTAAGTTGTATATGCTTGAACGAAGAAGCATCCTTTTGTTTGTAACTTGAAATCCAAAGTGCCACACTGCCATCATCTCTACAGACATGCAGTAAAACGTCTCCCCTCACCCCCTGGCTCTAGCCTACTGTAGCTCTAACAGGGATAAAATGCCATCTAGCCCTCCCGAAAGCATAGTAAATGGCCCCAGATAAATCACCTCCATTTTATTTAATAAAACAGGTTGTGTATAAATCACCGTTCTTCTCCTCTTCTGTCTGCACACAGAAATACACACTCAAATAGCTCTTTGTTGACTGTAGCTGGGTGTTATCGTCCACCATCAGCACCYGCCTGGACCCTACCTGCTCTAAACTCTGTCCTGGCCCCTTACACTAAGTCTGAATTTGTCCTGCTAGGTGACTTAAACTTGGACATGCCTAAATCACTTGACCAAGTTCTAAAGCAATGGGACTCCCTGAATCTTCCTCAGATTATTACCAATCCTACAAGGTATGACTCCAAACACCCAGAAAAGGCTACTCTCCTTGATGTTTTCCTCACAAATTATCCTGATAGGTATCAGTCTGGTGTTCTCTGTAATGACCTTAATGAGCAAGCCTTCCTTCATAACTTTGCCTCTGTAAATTGGTATAGAATCAGCTTGATCCACTCTTTCGAAGATGCTTGGACCTTCTTTTTTGATATTGTCAGTGGTATTGTAAACAAACACGCCCCATAAAGAAAATGAGAACAAAAAACAGGTTCAGCCCCTGGTTCGACCGTGATCTTTCAGAGTTACTCCACCTCAAGAATTCCAATTGGCGAAAGGCTTGGCACACACATACTGAAGCTGACTGGCTCTCGTTCAGGCAAATGAGAAATAAGTGCACTCAGGCTACCCGGAAGTGTAACGATGTGCGCTGAGTGTTGGGAAGCAAGTTCAGGGAGTGAGTGTTTTAATAAAATAAACAGAACATAATACAAAACAAGAAACACTAACAGCACACAGACATGAAACTGAAACAGAAACAATGGAGCTTGGGGAAGGAACCACAGGGAGTGACATACAGTATATAGGGAAGGTAATCAGGGAAGTGATGGAGTTCAGGTGATTCTGATGACGCGCAGGTGCGCATAACGATGGTGACAGGTGTGCGCCGTAACGAGCAGCCTGGTGACCTAGAGGCCGGACAGGGACGTGACAGACCGGCCAAAGTTAGTTATTTTAAGGAGCAGTTCTCTCTCTGTGGGTCTAACCCCAAGAAGTTCTGGAAAACGGTTAAAACCTGGGGAATAAATCCTCCTCTTCAAAGCTGCCCATGTACTTAATGTTGATGATGTGGTTGTTACTGACAAGGAGCACTCCTATTTGCCATGCCTCCTTGCCTGTCCAACATTTCCTAATCTCCCACCCCTTCTAATGCGACTAGCCTCGATGCTCCTCTCTCTTTTWCCCCTGCCCCGCTACAAAGTTTCTCCCTGCAGGCGGTCACTMAGTCTGAGGTGCTAAAGGAGGTCCTGAAACTTGACCCCCAAAAAACATCTGGGTCAGATGGTTTAGACCCTTTCTTCTTTAAGGTTGCAGCCCCTATCATCGCCAAGCCTATCTCTGACCTTTTAACCTCTTTCCTCTCTGGGGAGGTTCTAATTGCTTGGAAGACAGCCATGGTGCGTCCTTTATTTCAAGGGGGAGATCAAGCTGATCCTAAATGCTATAGGCCAATTTCTATTTTGCTCTGTTTGTCAAAAGTGTTGGAAAAACGTGTTAATAATCAACTGACTGGCTTTCTTGATGTCTATACTATTCTGGTATGCAATCTTCTTGCCCTTTGTGCACTGGATGACGAGGCGTTGCAAACAGCTCTGTGCGAGGTCGAGGCAATCATAAATGACAGGCCATTAACAACGGTGACCAACGACCCCAACGACCTTGAGCCTCTCAATTCTAACCACCTGCTTCTACTGAGGGCCCGTCAAAAAAACCTGTCATGCCCCTCGGGCTATTCCAGAGAGGAGACCTCTCATGCTGTGTTGTCATGTGTTGCTGCCATGCTTTGTTGTCGTCTTAGGTCTCTCTTTATGTAGTGRTGTGGTGTCTCTCTTGTCATGATGTGTGTTTTGTCCTACTTTTTTTTATTTTATCCCAGCCCCCATCCCCGCAGGCCTTTTGCCATTTGCTAGGCCATCACTGTAAATAAGAATTTGTTCTTAATAACTGACTTGCCTAGTTAAATAAAGGTTCAATTTTTTTTTTTAAATGCACACACACGAACACACACAACGTTCTGCTGCCCTTGATTCTTTAATGGAGGCCATGTTACAGCATATCAGCCCTGGGAAGTACTGCCATCTTTTAAAAGGTTATCGCTCATATTCCCCAACTCAGGATGAAGACATTGCATCCAATGCAGACATGCAAACAATGGTACTACCATTAGAGATTTTACTAAATGCATTCTTTTAGGACACACAGATAGATTTGAAATGTTCATGGATTTAAAGACTTTATTTAACGTGTGTTGTAGGGCCAATAAAAACAAACAGTTCAGTTCAAGAGAAATTTACTTCAAAGGACAAAAGCACACAGAAGTTGTTTGTGGATCTAAACAGATGGGAGGGTTTGCAATATGAATGTGGAGAATATAAGAGGAATGTACAAAATTCATCACTGAGATCCCTCTGTATGCATACAGCTTGAATATGTAATACACATTACCCCCTCCCTCCCTCCTCACCTTGTGTCTCCTCAGCCTCCATGCTCTGAAATGGCAACAGTGTCACCACAACACAGCTGGTTAGAGGAGGACAGTTGCAATATGACATGTTGGAATCACTTGTTCATTATATTGTGCTTTTGGATAAACATCATTTATGATACTATTGTAAAGTCAAACAAGGACATCAATGGAGGCCTCAAATTGCTATTAGGTTGCTCTATACTGAGTGTACAAAACATTATGAACTGCTCTCTCCATGAGATAAACTGACCAGGTGAATTTAGGCGAAATCTATGATCCCTTATTGATATCACTTGTTAAATCCAATTCAATCAGAGTGTGAATGGCAAGTCAAATATTTAAGTGCCTTTGAACGATGTACCAGTTTGAGATGCAGCAGGAAAAGAAATACCCGAGCTAAAGACTTCTATATTGGTCCTCTAATACAGGACTAGTGTACTACTTTTGTGAAAATAGAGTGTTTACCAGCATTTGTAACATTTGTAACAGTCTGATAGTTATCTGTACAAAACAGTTAATCTGATAATACTTAATATAAAAATACTTGCTTGATATATGTTTTCCAGTTTCTTGAAATACTTTGCAAATGCAACTTATTTCTATGGGAAAACTGAAATGGTCTATTCATTCCTTTTCAATAGATGCTCTTATCCAGAGCAACTTACAGTAGAGTGCATACATTTTCATACTTTTCTGTACTGGTCCCCCGTGGGATACAAACCTACAACCCTAGTACTGCAAGCATCATGCTCTACCAACTGAGCCACATTAACACATCACAAACCACTTGATGTCTCAATGTACTCAATTACTGTATTGTGCATTGTTTTTCTTCATGGTGATGGAAAGTCACAGGAAAAATCACCCACAAACAAACAGTGTGAACAGCCTACCTTAATATGGTTCTCAATCAGAGGAAACGTAAAACACCTGCCCCTGATTGAGAACCATATCAGGCTAATTGAAAAGAACCCAACATAGAAACACATAACATAGAATGCCCACCCAGCTCCGGGTCTGCAAACAGGCTCTGCTGCGAGGTCGAGGGCAATCATAAAAATGACAGGCCCATCTAACAACGGTGACAACGACCCCCAACGGACCTGAGCCTCACTCAATTCTAACCACCTGCTTCACCTGAGTGCGGCCCGTCAAAAAACTGTCCACATGCCCCCGGAGCTATTCCAGAAGCCAGGAGACCTCTCATGGCTGTGTCTAGTCATGTGTGTGTTTGCCATGCATTTGTGCTTTGTCGTCTTCTAGCGTCTCTCTTCATTAGTTAGTCGGTTGTGGGTGTCTCTCTTTGTCATGACATGTGTGTTTGTCCTACTTTTTTTATTTTAATCCCAGCCCCACTACCCCCGCAGGCCTTTTTGCCATTTGCTAGGCCATCACTGTAAATAAGAATTTGTTCTTAATAACTGACTTGCCTAGTTAATCAAAGGTTTCAATTTTTTGTTTTCTTAATGCACACACACGAACACACCCAACGTCCTGCTGCCCCCTTGATTCTTTATGGAGCGCATGTTAACAGCAGAATAGCCTGGAAGTACTGCCATCTTTTAAAAAGGTTATCGCTCCATATTCCCCAACTCAGGATGAAGACATTGCATCCATGCACAGACCATGCAAACAATGGTACTCACATTAGATTTTACTAAATGCATTCTTTTAGGACACACAAGATAGATTTGAAATGTTCATGGATTTAAAGCTTATTTAACGTGTTGTTGTAGGGCCAATAAAAACAAAACAGTTCAGTTCAAGAGAAAATTACTTCAAAGGACAAAAGCACACAGAAGTTGTTTGTTGTGATCTCTAAACAGATGGAGGGTTTGCAATATGAATGTGGAGATATAAGAAGGAATTACAAAATTCATCACTGGAGATCCCTCTGTATGGCATACAGCTTAGATATGTAATACACATTACCCCCTCCCTCCCTCCATCACCTTTGTCTCCTCAGCCTCCATGCTTCTGAAATGGCAACAGTGTCAACCAACACCACAGCCTGTTTTAGAAGGAGGACAGTTGCAATATGACATGTTGGAATCACTTGTTCATTATATTTGTGCTTTTTGGATAAAACATCATTTATGATACTATTGTAAAAGAGTCAAAACTAAGGACATTGCAAATGGAAGCCTCAAATTGCTAGTTTCCTATACTGATGGTAAAACATTATGAACTGCTCTCTCCATGAGACTAAACTGGACCAGGTGAATTTAGGCGAAATCTTTGAATCCCTTATTGATATCACTTGGTTAATCCAATTCAATCAGAAGTGGTGAAATGGCAAGTCAAATATTTAAGTGCCCTTGAACGATGTACCAGTTTGAGATGCAGCAGGAAAAGAAATACCCGAGCTAAAGAACTTCATATATGGTCCTCTAATACAGGACTAGTGTACTACTTTTGTTGAAAATAGAGTGTTTACCAGCATTTGTTAACATTTGTAACAGTCTGATAGTTATCTGTACAAAACAGTTAATCTGGATTAAATACTTAAATATAAAAAATACTTGCTTGAATATATGTTTTTTCCAGTTGCTTCCTTTGAAATGTTGGCAGAAATGCAACTTATTTCTATGGGAAAACTGAAATGGTCTATCTCATTCCTTTTCAATAGATTGCTCTTATCCAGAGCAACTTACAGTAGAGTGCATACATTTTATACTTGTTTTCTGGTACTGGTCCCCCGTGGGATACAAGCCTACCCCCTAGTACTGCAGAAGCATCACTGCCTCTACCAAACTGAAGCCACATTAACACCATCACAAAACCAACTTGAATGTTCTCATGTACTCCAATCTATGTATTGTGCAATTGTTTTTCTCTCCATGGTGATGGAAAGTCCACAGGTCAGAAAACCTACGAAATGACCAAGCCTATGTACATAGCAGTCCCATTTTGTCTTCTGCCTTTGTAAGATGGTAAAGTTAATCTACTGCAACCAAAAAAGTGGGTCCGTTGTTTCCAAAGAAAAAGATATTGGTCTAACTTTGGGTGTATGATGTTTTTTAGTGTTTTTCCCCCTAACTTGTTTTTGCCATTCTTTCGATACAATGTTCTTGAGGAAACAGGGTCTTGATTTCTCTCTGGATTCCCCATTAGGAATGACTAACAATAGCAGAGAAAAGGGAACAGGCAACAACTCTTTTCACAATTCCAACTATTGAATCCCTGCAAGATCTGGTTTTTTTAAAATTCACAACTATACTTTTATGGCCAAACCGCTGGGATGCCAGAATTTTTTTTTTGGCCCTGGCAGTACAGAGGTCTAATAATCGGTCCTGCTATAATGGCCCAAGTTGCCACATTTTTTGTGCTTCCCTCAATAGAAGAAAAACTTCTTGGTTTCCAGTAGAAACCCTTTAGGTTCCTAGAGACAGTAAACCTTTTTATTCCCCTAAAAGAGTGTTAAAGTTGCCTGTAGTGAAGTGTTGGTCTTAGAGGTTCTATAGCCTCATTTACAACGACACTATAAGAGGAGATATTAGCCAACTGTAAACAACTTAGCAACTGCTCCTTTGTGTGGCTCGGAATATCAGAGGAGATAGGGTGTTATTGAACCTATTCCCTTGCATTCTGGAAAATAATAATTATGTAACGAAGGTAATACACAACGTCAGCTACACAAGTAGCATGGCTAATATAGCAACAAGAAAACCAGCATTGTCTTGTTAAATCTTATGTAACTTAATTATCATATAAAATGGGAACAAATGTTCGAAATCGATCCTGGTTTGCGTGATCATATACTGTATAACATTCAAAGCAGACAGAACTTGAAGCAAGAGGTAGTAGTAATACCAGGATATACCCGTTCTGGTTGTGCTGGGGTGTGTTTTAACCCTGCATGCCGTACAAATCAAAAAAGTCATCACATTTTAATTTGTCACATGAGCCGAATAACACAAGACCTTAGCGTGAAATGGCTTACTGTACAAGTCCTTCAAGCCACAATACAGTTTTTACGAAAAATAAAGAATTAAGAAAATATTTACTGATATAAAGTTTAAAAAAAGTAATCACAAATAAAAGAACAAGGCTATATATTAAGGGAATACTGGTACGTGGGAGTCCAATGTGCAGGGGTACATGGTTTAGTCAAGGTAATTGAGGTTAAAGTATGTACATGTAAGTAATGCATAGAATATAAACAGCGATAGCAGCAGCGGTAAAGAAAAGTGGGGGGTTTAATTGCAAATAGTCCCCTGTTATCTTATGTTCTATCATGGAGCTTCCACTACAGACCCTGTCGATTTGACATGGGGGCGTCATCAGCCCTACTGTTATCCTGTAGTAGGTGGTGTTCATCTAAGTATCATGGGTTGTGTGTGTGTGGGTGGTGTGCTGGTGTGTGTGTGTGTGGTGTAGTGTTGTGGGTGTGGGTGTGTTGGTGGTGAGTGGGTGTGCTGTGGGTGGTGTGTACGTGCCAGATATCTTCTTCAAGTAAGTCGAAAAAAGACATCCCTGATTTTATCTTTCCACGTATG
>NC_036868.1:30401737-30410941 GCF_002910315.2 Salvelinus sp. IW2-2015 | reverse complement strand
CAGCTCACGCGTCCTGACCATACTAAACAAAGACAAAATAAGGAAATAAGGTCAGGAACGTGACAACGTTAAACATCACAGCATAGTTGAAAGATATGTGTTGCGTAGATACCAGAAGTGTGTGGCCAGCAGAGATAAGATGGGATGGGCTGAGGGAAGCTGAGGGTTGGTATGTGGAATTGGGAGACAAGTGGGGAGTGGAGTTGCCTGTGGCGGGAGATAGAATGATGGTCAAAGATAAAGTAAATAAAATAATAAACTCTAAATAAAAAACATAATAAAAAGTACATTTGAATGACACTAAGTGGCAGTGTTTTTAAGCAACTAATGCCGGTTTGCCTGAGGCTGATGCCATGCAGGTGTTGTAAGCACATGCATATAACAACACACTCTATTCAAATAAACACATACAGAAACACACACATACTGTACATGTAATAGTGGCCAGACCATGCGCACAGCAAACATATAACAGTTGGAATTGCTGGTTATGATATTAGTTGTTCCTTGATGTTCCTTTGTTTTAAATTGGATTATTTTGGGGGTTTTGTTTGTATTTTTTTATGCATTGTTGTTTGCGTGTTTTCTCCTGTCTTTTTCTTTTTCTCTTTAGTTCATTTTCTTGGTTGTTGGTGCATTGGGGGGGTTTCTTGGGGGGTGGGGAATTGGAGATAATTGTATTTTATATTTTTTTTCTTCCAATGGGGGGATCTTGAGCGGTTGGGGTTCAATGATTTTTGGCCTGGTGGGAGATCGGTCAACGTGCCCTTGAGCAGGGCATTGACCCTGGATGCTTCTGTGTGTGCGCTCTGAAGTGGGAATCATGTTGATGACTGGTATGATGTAAGTTGCTCAGACGGCTTCACTGCAAGTGATATGGTATGTTTGCGAATATTCAAGAAATAAATAAATAATTAAAAACATTAATTTAAAAAGTGACATCAATAAAGGATCATGGTTTCACCTGGATTCACCTGGTCAGTGGATGTCATGGAAAGAGCCGGTGTTCTTAATGTTTTGTACACTCCGGTGTATGTATTTCAATGGACCTCGACCAAAACTTGCACTTCTGTCTTTTCACATAGCTCAGAACAGCATGGTTTTCTAATTGGACTCCAAGCTCTAGAATCTAGACTGTACAAGATGTACTGGTGGATTACAGGATATACCGTAGACGCGGTGAAATTCACAGTTTAATGTTTTGGTACGGAGGGAAAATCCTTTGTCTTCCTTTTACTTAACAATGTCCACGATCCTCTAAGGTGGAAACAGCGGACACCAAATGCGCAAATACTTCTTATATTTAAGATGTCGCCAACAAAACAATAAACATCAAAAACAAAAAACATGCCGCCAACGTAGTGCCTGCACAGGCAACTATACATGGACAAGCTACCCACAAATACGAGGTGGGAAAAAGGCTACCTAAGTATGGTTCTCAATCAGAGACAACGATAGACAGCTGCCTCTGAGAACCACACCCCGGCCAAACACACAGAAATCAAATCATAGAAAAAGGAAACATAGAATGCCCATCAAATCACACCCTGACCAAACCAAAAATAGAAGACATAAAAAGCTCTCTACGGTCAGGGCGTGACATACAAGATGATTTTATCAGAGCAAACATTTCTAAAACAATGATGTCACCATTGTTGGCAGAGCCAGCAATCAACAATCATCGCATATGCATCCTTATTCCTTACTCATCCCTCTTCCAGGCCAGAGCAGAGAACGTCGACTTTCCTCTACTTATAGAATCTGCCAAGAGACAACAACCAAACATGAGGTCACCCTATGACTTCACTAAAACAGTCACACTTCTAAGCTGCTCATCATCTTTTGTCAGCCCTAGTTTACTACTAGAGCTGTGAACTGTCAGCATTTAATTAGATTTCATATTTCACATGTGTTATAGTCTTCTGAGACCTGATTCAAGTCATATGGGTAAAGGGCATTTTGATAGAACATTCATAATGGAAGGGAAACTATAGCCCGGGTCAAAAGTAGGCCAATATAGGTGGGAATTCTGACCAGATTTAAAGCTGCAATATGTAACTTTTTTGGGCAACCTGAACCACATTCACATAGAAAATATGAGTTATAGATCTGTCATTCTCATTGAAAGCAAGTCTAAGAAGCGGTAGAATCTGTTCTGTGTGTGCTTTTCTCTGTGCTTCACGTTCTTAAGTTTCAATTTCTGCATCTTTTACTCTCAGTTTTTGTACACTAGCTTATTTAAAAACAGCTGAAAATACAATATTTTTTCTTTCTGGAAAAAGATGGTAAAATATCCTGTTTATCTTTCCATATGGGAGCAGAGACACAAAAACAGACCAGGCAGGCACAACAGGATGCTAGAGCTCTGGTGGATCTACGTGCTCTTATAAGCAGGAAATTAAGATTCATTCACATCAACACAATAAATAAATGCAGTGCTACATTCATAATACACTGTACTGCAGCCAGAATGGGGGGAGCAAAACGTTAAAAGTTCCCTAAGTGGCATTATGGGCTAATATAATAATATAGTGCAGTGCAGTAGAACTGTTCCGTGCAGTGAAAGTGGCTCATGTGCGCCAATACATTACACGGTGGCTTTAAAAAATGCCCATTAAAGTTGTATCTCTTTTATGCTAAAACATGACATGCCATGCATACTGTAATCAAACACAGACTATTCTGGAGAAGGTAGGGGCTCCTTTTAAACAGCATTTTGAAAAGCAAGATGTTCAGGAGATTCACAGAAAGGAGAAATCAAATCATTCCACAAATGGGGAAAGTGGCTTTTCTCTTTGAGCCACAGTAGCAGACAGACAGACAGACAAGAGAGCTTCCCAGGTCCACTAGGATGAATACAAGAAACCTTCTCATTGGCCATTAATTCAGTGATGTAAAGTACTTACAGTAGCTTGCAAAAGTATTCACCCCCTTGGCATTTTTCCTATTTTGTTGCCTTACAACCTGGAATTAAAATATATAGTTTTTGTGGGTTTGTATCATTTGATTTACACAACATGCCTACCACTTTGAAGATGGAAAATATGTTTTATTGTGAAACAAACAAGAAATAAGACAAAAAAACGGAAACATTCCCGTTCCCTTCCCTGCCGTTAGAACAGCCTCAATTAGTCGGGGCATGGACTCCACAAGGTGTCATGCGTTCCACGGGGATGCTGGCCCATTCTTGATACACACAGGAAACTGTTCAACGTGAAATCCCCAGCAGTGTTGCAGTTCTTGACACAAACCAGTGCGACTGGCACCTATTACCATACCATTAAGTCTTTTTTCATGCCCATTCCCTCTCTGAATGGCCAACATACACAACCCATGTCTCAATTGTCTCAAAGCTTAAAAATCCTTCTTTAACAACACTGACTGAAGTGAATTTAACAAGTGACATTTTATCAACCATCAATTTCATCCCCCTGAAAAGATAAAACAAATACTACAACAAATATTATGGCTGAACTCAAATGTGCTGGTTGATAAAATACCTGTATTTATGGGAAATATGTTTTTAAAGGGTATTTTGTTCTTAAATAATATTGTAAATTGGAATGGTAGAGTTATGTCCATGGAGTTATCAGAATTGTACGGGAAGGTCTGCTCAATCCAAGAGTACAACCAATTGATTACAGCATTACTCCAAAAATGGAGGAGGCAGGTGGAGGTAGAGAACTGGTCTGTCTGCCCAATATAAAGGATCAAAACTGGCGGAGGAATAAAAATAGCATAAATAGGAAAGTATACCAGTTTCATTTGAGGACCAGAATGTTGACAACTGTGCCATACATATTCCCAAAAGTTGGGAAGAGATTTTTGATGTACCGATTCCATGGTACAGTTAATATATGAGTTAATATATAAAACAACGCAAGATTCAAAACTTTGTGCTTTTCAGCAAAAATGATTATATAGAATTCTTGCCACCAACAAAATGTTGAATATTTGGGACATAAAATCCTTAAAGCTCTGCAGATGTTGTTGTGAGAATACAGAATCAATAGACCATTTATTTTGGTATTGCCCTCAGATAGCCTGTTTCTGGTCTCAGGTTCAGGAATGGCTGAAAATCTAAAATTTACCCTAGAAATAGTACTGTTAGGAGATCTGGAGAGTCAGTCAATTACTAATATACTAATACTCTTAGTAAAAGTATTTATCTTCAACTCGCAATCTGTGGATTCCATTCGATTAGATAGATTGAAATTGTAAGTTTGTCACGTTCGTTCTCCTCCTCGTCTGAGGAGGAGCATGGATCGGACCAAAACGCAGCTTGGGTAGAATACATGTTTGTTTTATTAAAGAAAGACGAAGACGGAAAAACTCTTAACAAACTACATAACAATAAACGACGTAAACAGACCTGAACATGAGAACTTACAGACAACGAAGAACGCACGAACAGGAACAAACTAACAAACGAAACAGTCCCGTGTGGCACAAACACTGACACAGGAACAATCACCCGCAAACAAACAGTGTGAACAGCCTACCTTAATATGGTTCTCAATCAGAGAAAACGTAAAACACCTGCCCCTGATTGAGAACCATATCAGGCTAATTGAAAAGAACCCAACATAGAAACACATAACATAGAATGCCCACCCANAACTGAGCCACATTAACACATCACAAACCACTTGATGTCTCAATGTACTCAATTACTGTATTGTGCATTGTTTTTCTTCATGGTGATGGAAAGTCCACAGGTAGAAACCTAGATGACCAGCCTATGTACAATACAGTCATTTGTTCTGCTTTGTAAGGATGGTAAATTAATACTGCACAAAAAGTGGTCGTTTTCCAAGAAAAATATTTAATTTGGTGTAGATGTTTTGTGTTTTTCCCCCTAACTTTGCATCTTTCGATACAAATGTTTGAGGACAGGGTCTTGTTCTCTCTGGATTCCATTAGAATGACAATAGCAGAGAAAGGGACAGGGCAACAACTCTTACAATTCCAACTATTGAATCCTGCAAGATACTGTTTTTAATTACACAACTACCTTTTTATGCCAAAGCTGAGATGCAAATTTTTTTTTGCCTGCAGTACAGAGGTCTATATCGGTCTGCTAATAAAGGCCCAGTGCACAATTTTTGTGTCCTCATAGAAGAAACCTTCTTGTTTCCAGGTAGAACCCTTTAAGGTTCTAGACAGTACCTTTTATTCTAAGAGTGTAAAGTGCCTGTAGTGAAGTGTTGGCTTAAGGTTCTATAGCCTCATTTCAACGACACTTCAGAGGATATCTATGCCAACTGTAAACAACATTAGCAATGCTCTTTGTGGGCTCGAATATCAGGGAGATAGGGTGTTATATGACTATTTCCTGTGCATTTGGAAAATAATAATTATGTCAACGAAGGTAATACAACTCAGCCTACACAGTAGCATTAGGCTATATAGCAAAGAAACAGCATGTCTTGTTAATCTTCTGTAACTTTAATTATTAAATGGGAACAAATGTTCGAAATGATCTGTTTGCGTGATCAAATATACTGTACATCAAAGCAGACAGACTTGAAGCACAGGGTAGTAGTACAGGATATACTCGTTCTGTTGGTGCCTGGGTGTTTTACCTGCATGCGTACCAAATCAAATCAAATCACATTTTATTTGTCACATGAGCCGAATAACAACAAGACCTTAGAGTGAAATGCTTACTTACAAGCCCTTAGCCAACAATACAGTTTTAAGAAAAATAAGATTAAGAAAATATTTACTGAATAAAGTTTAAAAAAGTAACACAATAAAAGAACAAGGCTATATAAAGGGGATACTGGTACCGAGTCAATGTGCAGGGGTACAGGTTAGTCAAGGTAATTGAGGTAATATGTACATGTAAGTATGCATAGATAATAAACAGCGAGTAGCAGCAGCGTAAAAAAAGTGGGGGTTTAATGCAAATAGTCCCTGTTTATCTTTTCATATGGGAGCTCCACTACAGCCCTGTCGATTTGAAATGGGGCGTGGCCTCAGCCCTCCTTTCCTTAGTAACGGTGGTGGTTCATTAACTACAGAGGTTGTGTGATTGTTGGTGTGGGTGATGACTCGTGTGTGGTGTGATGTGGTGTGTGTGTGTGTGTGTGTGTGTGTGTACGTGCAGTATTTTTCTTCAGTAATAAAGACGATCCCTGTTTTTATCTTCCATATGGGAGCAGAGACAAAACAAAAACAGACCAGGCAGGGCACGAACAGGAAGCTAGAGCTCTGGTAGATCTTACGGTGCTCTTATAAGCAGGAAATTAAAATCATCACATCATACATCTATAATATATGCAGGACTCATAGATACACTGTACTGCACCAGAATGGGGGAGCAAAACGTTTAAAAGTCCTAAGTGGCATTTATGGGCTAATATAATAATATATGCAGTGGCAGTAGAACTGTTCCGTGCAGTGAGAAGTGGCTCATGTGCGCCAATAACATTACACAGGGTGGCTTTAAAAATGCCCATTAAAGGTTGTAATCCTGTTATGCTAAAAGACATGCCAGCTACTGTAATCAATAACACACGACTTTCTGGAGAAGGTAGGGGCTCCTTTTAAAAGATTTTGAAAAGCAAGATGTTCAGGAGTCACAGAAAGGAGAAAATCAAAATCATTCCGACGAACTGGGGAAAGTGTGCTTTTCTCTTTGACCACAGTAGCAGACAGGACAGAAGGACAAGAGAGCTTCCCAGGTCCACTAGATGATACAAGAAAACCTTCTCATTGCCATTAATTCAGTGATGTAAATACTTACAGTAGCTTGCAAAAGTATTCACCCCTTGGCAATTTCCTATTTTGTTGCCTTACAACCTGGAATTAAAATATATAGTTTTGTGGGTTTTATCATTTGATTTACACAACATGCCTACCACTTTGAAGATGGAAAATATGTTTTTATTGTGAAACAAACAAGAAAAAGACAAAAAAACGGAAACATTCCCGATCCCTTCCCTGCCGTTAGAACAGCCTCAATTAGTCGGCATGGACTCCACAAGGTGTCATGCGTTCCACTGGATGGCTGGCCCATCTTGATACACACAGAAGGATCAACGTGAAATCCCAGCAGTGTGCATGTCTTGACACCAACCAGTGCGACTGGCACCTATTACATACCATTAAGTCTTTTTCATGCCCATTCCCTCTCTGAATGGCCAACATACACAACCATGTCTCAATTGTCTCAAAGCTTAAAATCCTTCTTTAAAAACACTGACTGAAGTGAATTTAACAAGTGACATTTTATCAACCATCAATTTCATCCCCCTGAAAAGTAAAAAACAAATCCAACCGAGTGTAACCCAATGATATACAGATGATTTATTGTGATATTTTTACAGTTGGGTTATGTATAATCAACTGTGTCAGAAGAAGTTGTATGTTGAGATTACAGTGGGTTGATTGTGATTACAGATGGGCTTCATTGTAGATGTACAGTGTGGTTTATGTCTTGTGAATCATACAGTAGAGGTTGTTGTCTTGTGAGTACAGCTGTGTTGTTAATTATGGGAATATGGTTTCTGTGAGTAGAAAGGTAACAGTGGTTGTTGGCTTTTTGTTGCCCTTGGATTATGAAT
Source organism: Salvelinus sp. IW2-2015 (assembly GCF_002910315.2). Classification (NCBI taxonomy): domain Eukaryota; kingdom Metazoa; phylum Chordata; class Actinopteri; order Salmoniformes; family Salmonidae; genus Salvelinus; species Salvelinus sp. IW2-2015. Next base: position 30,403,370 of record NC_036868.1, on the reverse strand, counting down.
GAAAAGGTTTTAATTGTTCATTGTGGGATTTATTGTTTGATTACTACAAAAAGTGAAGGATTTATTGTGCGATTATAGTAGGATTTTTATTTGTTTGTAGGCGGTTTATTATGTGTGTTTGCCCCAAATACAGTGGGAAGGTTTATTTGATTACAGTGGGTTTATTGTGTGATACATGAAGTTTCGGAGGTTATATAATGCGGTTATTTACAGTGTGGTTTATTGTGAACCTTACAGTGGTTTATTGTGATTACCAGTGGGTTGTGTGTTGATCGTACAAGATGTGCGTGCCCTTACTTATACAATCCCCGTGATTACAAGATGGGATTTGTTATGTACTTGTGAGTACAGACTGGGTTTGCTAAGTCTTGCTGGAATTACAGGGGTTTGTTGCTTAGCTGATTTTAATCCGTGGGAACTTATTAGTCTTGTGGGTTTATTGTTTACCTTTACAGGCCCGATTTAATTGTAATAATAGGGTATTTATTGTCTTGGTGGATAATACGAGTAGGTTTTAATTGTGGATGCATACAGTGGGTTATTTCTTGGATTACAGTGGTTTGTTTGATTACAGATGGGTTAGTTGTGATTACAGCGGAGTTTGTTGTGATTACAGTGGGTTTTTGGTCTTTGATATTCAGTGGATTTGTAGAAGTCTTGGTGTTTCCTGTATTACGAGGTGGGTGTTTCTGAATTTTGCATGATTTATCAAGTGAGGTTTGTTGGAGGTTTACAGCAAAATTTCTCTACTGTGATTACAGTGGGATTATTAGTCTTATACAGTGGGTTCTCGTTTGTCTGTTGATTACAGTGGCGTTTTGTTGTTTGTGATTACAGTGGTTATATTGTGATTACAGTGGGTTTGTTGTCTGTGATATACACGGTTATTGGTGGGTTTTATCGTCTTGTGGGTTTATATGTCTTGGAAGGGTTTAAGTATTACTTGTGGTAATATTGTGTACAGTGCGTTATTGTGAATAACCAGCTGAGGTTGTTGTCTCTGTGCATTACAGTGAAAAATGAAGTGGTTATGTGGTAGATTATCAGATGGGTTTTTATATGCTCCAATTTAGCAGTTTCAGGGTTATTGTGGATTTATCAGTGGTTTATTTGATTACGAAAAGTGGGGTTATTAATGCCAGTTAAACAGTGGCTTTGTATTCTTGTATGTTAGTGACAGGTGTGGAATTTGATTGTAAACATTGTGATTTACAGTGGTTGACTTTCCTTGTGATATTACATTGGGTTCTTAGTCTTTGTGAATTTACCCAGTGGGCTTTGTTGTCTTGTCCACAAGGGTAGTTGAGTAATAGTACGATGTGTATTTTTACGAGTGGAAAAATGGTTTATTGTCTTGTGATTACAGGGGTTTGTTGGCTTGTGATTACATGGTTTTGGCTTGTGGTTATAGTGGTTATTGTCTGTGGTTTATTTGATTACAGTGGGTTTATGTGATATAGATGGATTTATTGTCTTGTGATCACAGTGGCGTTTATTTTGTAACCATCCCCTAATGTGGGTATTATGTTCTTGTGCATTACAGGGGTCTTATTTGTTTGTCTTTGTATTACAGTGGTTTGTTGTCTTGGTGGGGTAACAGTCGTTGTTATGATGATGTATCAGATATGAATAG